>NC_069510.1:1133901-1413901 GCF_027579735.1 Bombina bombina
ACATTCCAGCCTGGTCCTCATTTCCCTCTGGTATAGGGTCTCCTCCATGGCTGCTGGAGGCGTAGCGCTGCGAGCTCTGTCTCCCTCCATCAGCTCAGCAATTAATATAGCCTTGGGTTTGCTGCTGCCTATCTTTCCCCTGGCTTCTAGCAGTTCCTTTAACGTTTGTCTCTTTAGCTTAGAATAATCCATCTCCATTCACTTCGGTCCCTGGTACTCCTTCCATCTTAGTCAGTATTGTAGTAATCCCCCTCTTCCTGAGGTTACTGGCTTGTGTAGTTGCTCTTCTGGGCGATAAGGTTCATTCCGTCGCTTGCCACCAATTGTAACGGTACCAACCGGATACCAAGGGTTAACACCAGGGAACAATGTCCTGCATAGGGAATCAGCAATTCACAACCCAGCCAGTTTTCAGGTTTAAAACAGAGACTTTTATTAAGGCTCATATGCCCAGTATTTATGCAGGTCTGACCCCCCCCCCCAGAAGGGGGGTTGAAAGAATGTTGTACATTAGGTGAAGGGAACACACCCTTGACATGATACAATAGATTTACCTTGCTTAAGCTGATAACAATTTAAACACAAGATACATTTGGCTTTTCTTATCACCTAAGCATTTGCTCTCTGAGGGTGATTAAACAATGGACTGTTTATCAATAACATTAATGACAGTGCACAATAGCTGAGGCTAAAACTGAACACAGTTAACTCTTTCAGTGCTGACAGAAGGGTCTGTCACATCTACATAGCACAATATACAGCCTATAGACAAGCTTTCTTACGTTATAGTCCAGAAGTGGCTAGGTTTGCCACACTGTCCATAAATCAGTCCAGATTGGAATGCATAGAAAGAACTGTTTGCAGAAAAATGCAAGTGAAGTCTGTGTTGTGTGATTTATTTTATTAGGTTTTTAATGCTTTTTAGCAAATGTTTTTGTTAATTTAACTTAGTTTAATTATATATTCTGTGTTGTGTGAATATTTTATTAGGTTTATAATGCTGTTTAGCATTTAAAGTCTTAATTTCAAAGCTTTAAAAATAATGTATTAGGTGTTACTTATGACAATTTTGAGAGGGGCCTGGAACCTATCTCCCTCACTTCCCATTGACTTACATTTTAAACTGGGTTTCAATTTACAACAGTTTTGATTTACAACCATTTCTTCTGGAACCTAACCCCAGCGTAAACTGAGGGCTACCTGTAAATATATATTTTGCAGATAATCTTGAAAGAAGAAACCTGCCTCTGGGAGGAAAACTTTTGAACTCTAACTTGTATCCCTGGGACACAATCTCTATTGCCCAGGGATCCTGAACATTCTGAACCCAAACCTGAGCGAAGAAGGAAAGTTTGCCCCCTACAAGAACCGGTCCCGGATCGGAGGCATGCCCTTCATGCTGTCTTGGATTCAATAGTCTTGGATTGAATTGCTTTCCCTTAGTCCAAGACTGGTTAGGTCTCCATGCAGGCTTAGATTGTTCCTGCTTAGAGGAGGAAGATGAAGAATTTCCCTTGAAATTTCGAAAGGAACGAACATTGCTCTGTCATCCCTTCTGCTTGTTTCTCTTATCTTGAGGAAGAAGATGACCCTTACCTCTCGTGATATCAGAGATAATTTCCATTAGGTCAGGTCCGAACAAGGTCTTCCCCTTGTAAGGAATAGCCAGAAGCTTAGACTTTGAAGATACATCCGTAGACCAAGGTTTCAAGCATAAAGCTCTGCAGGCTAGAATAGAGAAACCTGAAATCTTAGCTCCCAGTTTAATAATTTGAAGGGAAGCATCCATATTAAAGGCATTATTATCCATAGGATCCTTGAAAGCACAACTATCCTCTATGGGAATAGTAGTCCGCTTGGCTAAGGTGGAAAAGGCCCCTTCCACCTTAGGAACTGTTTGCCAAGTCAGCTATGGGAAACATCTTCTTGAAAATAGGAGAAGGAAAAAAAGAAATGCTTGGTCTCTCTCATTCCTTAGTAATAATCTCTGAAGCTCTCTTTAGAACTGTAAATACATCTGAGTAAGAAGGAACCTCAAAGTATCTGTCCAATTTATTACACTTCTCAGGGATGACCACAACTGTGGAGTCACAGTCATCCAAAGTGACTAATACCTCCCTAAGCAATAGGCGGAGGTGTTCTAGTTTAAATCTAAAAGTTACAACCTCCAAATCCGTCAGAGGCAAAGCACTCTCTGAATCTGAGATTTCCCCCTCAGATACTACATCATTACCCTCCTCCTCATGTCCTTGGGAGGGCACCTCTGAAATTGCTACAATGGCGTCAGAACTTACTGAGTGTCTGGTTTTCCTCTTACGTTTGCCCTGCAACATTGGAAAGGTAGACAATGCATCAGAAATTGTAGAAGACATAAGAGAAGCTACGTCTTGTAAAGTAACTCCAGCAGGCACAGGGTAGATGTGCAGGGCACTGCCTGTGCGGGCGGTAAACTTTGGGACGCTTGGGGAGAAAGCTGCGTCATAACTTGACCCTCGTCATTAGACCCCTTGGCAGCATCCGCTTTTGAAAAGTATTTCTCAGAAAAGATCTTTTCCCTAGTATTTAAAGTCCTCTCAATACATGTGGGACCGAAAGGGATTGGTGGTTCCACATTTGCTTCAAAACACAAGGAACAAGAAGCATTTTGTAAGGCCACTTAGTCCATACTGTACACAATTAATCCTTATATCTGATAAAAAAAAAAAAAAAAACCAAAAATGTTTACCGTCTCTTTAATTTCAAAGTCACAACTTTTTTACTTTAAAGGGACAGTCAACACCAGAATTTTTGTTGTTTAAAAAGAAAGATAATCCCTTTATTACCCATTCCCCAGTTTTGCATAACCAACACAGTTATAATAATACACGTTTTACCTCTGTAATTATCTTGTATCTAAGCTTCTGCTGACTGACCCCTTATTTCAGTTCTTTTGACAGACATGCACTTTAGCCAATCAGTGCTCACTCCTAAGTTACTTTACGTGCATGAGCTCAATGTTATCTACATGAAACATGTGAACTAATGCCCTCTAGTGCTCAAAATGTATTCAGATTAGAGGCAGTCTTCAAGGTCTAAGAAATTAGCATATGAACCTCCTAGTTTTAGCTTTCAACTAAGAATATCAAGAGAACAAAGCAAAATTGGTGATAAAAGTAAATTGGGAAGTTGTGTTAAATTGCATGCCCTATTTAAAACATGAAAGTTTTTTTTGGACTTGACTGTCCCTTTAAGGCCTGTAAAGTTATTTTCTCGCTACCAAAATAAGGCAATAAAAAGAAAAAACACCTCTGCACCCCAGCAACCGTGCTGTGGTGCTCCTACCTGACCGGAAAAAAACGGAGCCTGTGTATCTGCTCAGTGCTGCAATTCTCAATCCGTTGCACTGTAGATCCATTGTGCTGCAGAAGTAACCTCAATCCGGAGCGCTACAGTACAGATTCCAACCGGTGCTAGAAACGCATTCTCTAAACGGACCATGCGTTCCCAGACAGCCCCTCAGAAAATGTGGCCTGAATAACTTCCTGACAGAAGTGCAAGAGAATTGGTGCGAAGTTGGAAGCTCCGCCCATCTGTTCCATCTTAACACCTAAGTACACTATGACTGTTAGCAAAGGGTACTTGAATAAAGTGAAACCACCAGAGCAATGATCCCCAGCCCCAGTGCCTGCACCTATATGCTGTCTCAACACTTCTCCAGACTATGAGAGTTCCTTTGAGTCCCAATATAAGTGCCTTTCCAATTGCACTTAATAACAATAATGGTGTGCTTACTCCTTCCTGGGTCCCCCCCAGAAAATATATAAAGTAGCACATACCTTAACTTCTGCCTGACAGCTAGGCAGCTCACAGGCTTAAGAGGTCCTCTCCCTCCCATTGGTCTGTGGAAAAAGAGGCATGCTGAGTAATCTTTCTCCTCAGACTAAGGCATACAGGGCAGCAAGAATATATGGGAGGCGCAGTGAGAATTATGTCCCACAAGTTCCCATTGCTCTAAAGACACCAAAGCTCTACTGAAGAGACTGACATGGACTACGGCTACACCCTAGGACAAAGCAGCACAATCTTGCACTACTTTAAAATAATAAACTCTTGATTGAAGAATCTAAACTAACACCTCACTTTACCACTTCCTATCACTAACGTAGGCAAAGAGAACGACTGGGGTGGGAGGGAAGGGAGGAGCTATTTAACAGCTCTGCTGTGGTGCTCTTTGCGCTTCCTGCTGACCAGGTTTATATCCCATTAGTAATTAAGATGATCTGTGGACTCATCGTGTCATAAAAAAGAAAGAAAATGTATGCTTACCTGATAAATTTGTTTCTTTCTGGATATGGTGAGTCCACGACGTCATCAATTACTAGTGTGAATATCACTTCAAGCCAGCAGGATGCAAAGAGCACCACAGCAAAGCTGTTAAGTATCACCCCCTTCACACAAGTCATTAAACCGAAGGGAAATGGAAAAGGTGTAGAGGTGCCTGAGGTTTAGTAAAAAACAACTGTCTTAAATCTAAGGGTGGGGTCGTGGACTCACCATATCCGGAAAGAAAACATAATTTATGCTTACCTGATAAATTTATTTCTCTTGAGATGTATCGAGTCCACGGATTCATCCTTACTTGTGGGATATTCTCCTCCCCTACAGGAAGTGGCAGAGAGAGCACCCACAGCAGAGCTGTCTATATAGCTCCCCCCTTAGCTCCACCCCCCAGTCATTCGACCGAAGGCTAGGAAGAAAAAGGAGAAACTATAGGGTGCAGTGGTGACTGAAAGTTTAAAAATAAAAATATATATGCCTGTCTTAATAAACGGGGCGGGCCGTGGACTCGATACATCACAAGAGAAATACATTTATCAGGTAAGCATAAATTATGTTTTCTCTTGTAAGATGTATCGAGTCCACGGATTCATCCTTACTTGTGGGATACCAATACCAAAGCTTTAGAACACGGATGAAGGGAGGGACAAGACAGGGACTTTAAACGGAAGGCACCACTGCTTGTAGAACATTTCTCCCAAAAATAGCCTCCAAAGAAGCAAAAGTATAAAATTTGTAAAATTTTGAAAAAGTATGAAGCGAAGACTAAGTCGCCGCATTACAAATCTGTTCAACAGAAGCCTCATTTTTAAAGGCCCATGTGGAAGCCACAGCTCTAGAAGAATGAGCAGTAATTCTTTCAGGAGGCTGCTGTCCAGCAGTCTCATAGGCCAAACGGATGATGCTTATCAGCCAAAAGGAAAGAGAGGTAGCCGTAGCCCTTTAACCTCTCCGCTTACCAGAATAAACAACAAACAATGAAGATGTTTGACGGAAATCTTTAGTTGCTTGTAAGTAGAACTTTAAAGCACGAACCACATCAAGATTGTGCATTAGGCTTTCCTTCTTTGAAGAAGGATTAGGACACAGTGAAGGAACAACAATCTCTTGATTGATATTCTTATCTGCATGAAAATAAGATAAGGGGAATCACACTGTAAAGCAGATAGCTCAGAAACTCTTTGAGCCGAAGAGATAGCTACTAAAAACAAAACTTTCCAAGATAGAAGCTTAATATCTATGGAATGCATAGGTTCAAACGAAACCCCTTGAAGAACTTTAAGAACTAAATTCAAACTCCATGGCGGAGCAACAGGTTTAAACACAGGCTTAATTCTGACCAAAGCCTGACTAAATGCTTGAACGTCTGGGACATCTGCCAGACGTTTGTGTAGTAGAATAGACAAAGCAGATATTTGCCCTTTTAGGGAACTAGCTGACAATCCCTTCTCCAAACCTTCTTGGAGAAAAGACAATATTCTAGGAATCCTAATCTTACTCCATGAGTAACCTTTGGATTCACACCAATAAAGATATTTGCACCAAATCTTATGATAGATCTTCCTGGTGACAGGCTTTCTAGCCTGAATCAGGGTATCAATGACCGACTCAGAGAAACCACGCTTTGATAGAATCAGGCGTTCAATCTCCAAGCAGTCAGATGCAGAGAAACTAGATTTGGATGCGTGAAAAGACCTTGGATTAGAAGGACATGTCCACTAGGTCTGCATACTAAGTCCTGCGTGGCCACGCAGGTGCTATCAGAATCACCAAAGCTCTCTCCTGCTTGATTCTGGCAACCAGACGTGGGAGGAGAGAAAACGGTGGAAATACATAGGCCAGATTGAAGGACCAAGGCACTGCTAGAGCATCTATCAGCACCTTCTTGGGATCCCGGGACCTGGACCAGTAACAAGGAAGTTTGGCATTCTGACGAGACGCCAACAGATCCAATTCTGGTGTGCTCCATAGCTGAATCAGCTGAGCAAATACCTCCGGATGGAGTTCCCACTCCCCCGGATGAAAAGTCTGACGACTTAGGAAATCCGCCTCCCAGTTCTCTACTCGTGGGATGTAGATTGCTGAAAGATGGCAAGAGTGATCCTCTGCCCATCGGATTATTTTGGTTACCTCCATCATCGCTATTGAACTCCTTGTTCCTCCTTGATGATTGATATAAGCTACAGTCGTGATGTTGTCTGACTGAAACCTGATGAATTTGGCCGCAGCTAGCTGAGGTCTTGCCTGAAGCGCATTGAATATCGTTCTCAGTTCTAGAAGGTTTATCAGAAGAAGAGATTCCTCCCGAGACCATAAGCCCTGTGTTTTCAGGGAGTTCCAGACTGCACCCCAGCCTAGCAGGCTGGCATCTGTCGTTACAATGAGCCACTCTGGCCTGCGGAACTACATTCCCTGAGACAGGTGGTCCTGAGACAACCACCAGAGAAGAGAATCTCTGGTCTCCTGGTCCAGATGCAGTTGAGGAGATAAATCTGCATAATCCCCATTCCACTGTTTGAGCATGCATAGTTGCAGTGGTCTGAGGTGTAGGCGGGCAAAAGGAACTATGTCCATTGCCGCTACCATGAGTCTGATTACCCCCATACACTAAGCCACTGATGGCAGAGGAATGGAATGAAGAGCTCGGCAAGAGGTTAAGAGTTTTGATTTTCTGACCTCCGTCAGAAATATTTTCATTTCTACCGAATCTATCAGAGTCCCTAGAAAGGAAACTCTTGTAAGAGGGAAGAGAGAACTCTTTTTCATGCTCACCTTCCACCCGTGAGATTTCAGAAAAGCCAACACGATGTCCGTGTGAGACTTGGCTAGCTGAAAAAACGACGCCTGAATTAAGATGTCGTCTAGATAAGGCGCCACTGCTATGCCCCGTGGTCTAAGAACCGCCAGAAGGGACCCTAGCACCTTTGTTCTTGGAGCCGTGGCCAACCCGAAGGGAAGGGCCACAAACTGGTAATGCCCGATTAGAAAGGCGAATCTGAGAAATTGACGATAATTTCTGTAAATAGGGATGTGTAGATACGCATCCTTTAAGTCCACGGTAGTCATATATTGACCCTCCTGGATCAGAGGTAGAATAGTCCGAATAGTCTCCATCTTGAATGATGGAACTTTGAGGAACTTGTTTAGAATTTTGAGATCCAAGATTGGTCTGAAAGTTCCCTCTTTTTTGGGAACCACAAACAGGTTTGAGTAGAATCCTAGCCCCTGGGCGGATCACCCCATGGTATGTAAGTCTTCTATACAGCGTAAGAACGCCTCTCTCTTAGTCTGGTTTACAGACAGTCGAGAAATGTGAAATCTCCCCCTTGGAAGGGAGTCTTAGAATTCCAGAAGATATCCCTGGGACACAATTTATAAAGCCCAGGGATCGTGAACATCTCTTGCCCAAGAGTGAAGAGAGAGAGAGTCTGCCCCCTACTAGATCCGGTCCCGGATCGGGGGCTACACCTTCATGCTGTCTTAGAGGCAACTGCAGGCTTCTTGGCCTGTTTACCCTTGTTCCAAGCCTGGTTAGGTCTCCAGACTGACTTGGATTGGGCAAAATTCCCCTCTTGCTTTGAAGCAGAGGAAGCTGAAGCGGGACCACTCTTAAAGTTCCGAAAGGAACGAAAATTATTTTGTTTGGTCCTCATCTTATTTGATCTATCCTGAGGAAGGGTATGACCTTTCCCTCCAGTGATGTCTGAAATAATCTCTTTCAGTTCAGGCCCGAATAGGGTCTTTCCTTTGAAAGGGATGTTCAAAAGTCTAGATTTAGATGACACATCAGCAGACCAGGACTTAAGCCATAACGCCCTGCGTGCTAAAATGGCAAAACCTGAATTCTTTGCTGCTAATTTAGCCAGTTGAAATGCGGCATCAGTAATAAAAGAATTAGCCAACTTAAGGGACTTAATTCTGTCCATAATCTCCTCTAATGGAGTTTCCATCTGAAGAGCCTCTTCTAGAGCCTCAAACCAGAAAGCAGCTGCAGTAGTTACAGGAACAATGCACGCAATAGGTTAGAGAGAAAAACCCTGATGAACAAAAATTTTCTTCAGGAGACCCTTTAACTTTTTATCCATAGGATCTTTGAAAGCACAACGGTCTTCGATAGGTATAGTTGTACGCTTAGACAGAGTAGAAATAGCTCCCTCCACCTTAGGAACTGTCTGCCATGAGTCCCGCATGGTGTCAGATATGGGAAACATTTTCTTAAAAACAAGAGGGGGAGAGAACGGAATACCTGGTCTATCCCACTCCTTAGTAATAATATTCACAATCCTCTTAGGGACTGGAAAAACATCAGTGTAAACAGGAACCTCTAAGTATTTATCCATTTTACACAATTTCTCTGGAACCACTATAGGGTCACAATCATCTAGAGTCGCTAATAACTCCCTGAGCAATAAGCGGAGGTGTTCAAGCTTAAAATTAAAGGCCGTCATATCAGAATCTGTCTGAAGAAGCGTCTTTCCTGAATCAGAAATTTCTCCCTCAGATAACAAATCCCTCACCCCTACTTCAGAGCATTGTGAGGGCATATCAGATACGGCTACTAAAGCGTCAGACAGCTCAGCATTTTTCCTAAACCCAGAGCTGTCCCGCTTTCCTTGTAAACCAGGCAGTTTAGATAAAACCTCTGAGGGTTGTATTCATAACTGTGGCCATATCCTGTAAAGTAAAAAGAATTTGACGCACTAGAGGTACTTGGCGTCACTTGAGCGGGCGTTACTGGTTGTGACACTTGGGGAGAGCTAGATGGCGAACCCTCATTTACTTCTGACTGAGAATCATCTATTGCTCTATTTTAAAGTGCTAATATATATGCTCTTTATAGTTTATAGACATATCAGTACATTTTGGGACACATACTAAGAGGGGGTTCCACAATGGCTTCCAAACATATTGAACAAGGATTTTCCTTGGTGTCAGACATGTTAAACAGGCTAGTAATGTAACAAGCAAGCTTGGAAAACACTGTAATCAAAGTAAATAACACTTAGAATTAAAACGGTACTGTGCCTTTAAGAGAAAAAAGTTGCACAAATTCTGCAAAACAGTGTAAAAAAGCAGTAAACTTAATGAAATTTTTACAGTAGCATCATAAAGACTTAATGACTTTGCACAGCTATGCAAATAAACAATTAACCCCTTAATGGCAAAACCGGATTGAAAAAACTTCAAAACCGGTAAAAAAAGACTTTCAGCACCTTGCCACAGCTCTGCTGTGGCTCCTACCTGCCCTTCAGAACGATTTGTGGGGGAAAAAACTTCTTTTACAGCCCTCAAACACAGCAGGAACCTCAGGAGAAGCAGTTAGATGTCTCTGAGGAAAAGAAACTGCGCAATTGAGGCGCGAAAATAGGCCCCTCCCACCCCACTCAATGTTTTGAGGCCTATCAAACAAACACCAGAGTGTCTCTTAATTAACCATGTGGGTTAAAAAAACCAAAAAACAATGACCCCTTTAGTCCCTTTAAAAAAAAACGTTATAATTGCATCATTCACTGAATAAACAAAAACGTTTTTTTGGGTTTTTTTTAAACAGTGTCACCAGTAACTAATGAGCCCTTCAAGCAAGCTGAAATTCCTATCAAAGAGTCTGAATACAGCTTACCCTTCCCTCATGGGAATAATACCATCCTTTTCTAGAATCAACACAGTCTGTCTAGAAAAATATAGACTGAACATACTTCATATGCAGTTTAGCCTGCAAACCGTTCCCCCAACTGAAGTTTTCCTGTACTCTTCAGCCCTTGTGAGAACAGCAGTGGATCTTAGTTATAAAGTGCTAAGATCATCATCCTCCTTGCAGAAATATTCATCCCTTTTCTGCCAGAGAGTAAATAGTACACACCGGTACCATTTAAAATAACAAACTTTTGCTTGAGAAAATAAAAAACTAACATTTTTGTCACCACACTCACTCCTCTTGCCCTTCCTAGCAGTTAAGCAGGCAGAGAGAATGACTGGGGGGTGGAGCTAAGGGGGGAGCTATATAGACAGCTCTGCTGTGGGTGATCTCTCTGCCACTTCCTGTAGGGGAAGAGAATATCCCACAAGTAAGGATGAATCAGTGGACTCGATACATCTTACAAGAGAAACACATTTATCAGGTAAGCATACATTTTCTTTTCTTTCCTAAGATATGGTGAGTCCACAATGTCATAAATTACTAGTGGCAACCAATACCCAAGCTAGAGGACACAGATGACTAGGGAGAGAAAAAGACAGGCGGACCTAAATAGAAGGCACAACCGCTTAAAGAACCTATCTCCCAAAAGAACCCTCAGCCGAGACGAAAGTATCAAATTTGTAAAATTTGAAAAAGTATGTAGAGAGGACCAAGTTGCAGCCTTGCAAATCAAAATCTTTCTTTGCGAGCCTGAATCATGGTCTCAATGACCGACTCAGACAAACCGCGCTTAGACAGAACTAAGCGTTCAATCTCCAAGCAGTCAGCTTCAAAGAAATGAGATTTGGATGAAAGAATGGATCATGAGTTAGAAGGTCCTTCCACAGAGGAAACCTCCAAGGTAGAAGAGATGACATCTTCACTAGATCTGCAACCCAAATCCTTGGAGGTCACACAGGAGCTATTAGAATCACCAATGCTCTCCCCTGCCTGATACGAGCAATGACTCATGGAAGGAGAGCAAACGGAGGAATCGGGTATGCTAGACTGAAATCCCAAGGAACCACCAGAGCATCTATCAAGATGGCCTGAGGATCACTTGACCATGAACTGTACATTGAAAAGCTTGGCTTTCTGCCGAGACGCCATCAGATCCAACTCCGTCATCCCCCATCTGAGGGTTAACCTGGAGAACCCCTCTGGATGAAGAACCAACTCCCCGGGATGAAATGTCCGTCTGCTCAGGAAATCTGCTTCCCTGTCCACTCCTGGAATATGGATGTCAGATAGACAACAATTGTGAGCTTCCACCCACTGAACAATCCGAGCCAACTCCTCAATGACTAAGGAACTCCAAGTTCCTCCCTAGTGGTTGATGAAAGCAACTTAGGTGATATTGTCCGATTGGAACCTGATAAACCGGGCTAAGGACAACTGAGGCCAAGCCATCACAGCATTGAAAATCACTCAACTCCAAAATGTTGATGGGGAGAGCAGACTCAACCCTAGTCCAGAGTCCTTGTGCCTTTAACGAGTCCTAGACTGCTCCCCAGCCCAGCAGGCTGGCCTCCATGGTTACAAAAAGAGAGAGAGAGTCTCTTGTCGACTGATCTAGATCTATCCTCTGAGACAGATCCGCATGATCCCTGTTCCTTTGGCTGAGCATGCATAACTGCAGAGCTTACAAATGGAATTAAGCAAAGGGAATGATGTCCATGGAAGCGACCATCAGACCAAATTACCTCCATACATTGAACCACTGATGACCGAACAGTAGACTGCAGAGAGAGGCAAGAAGAAATAATTTAGGATTTTCTGACCTCTGTCAGAAATATTTACCTAGATAGGGAATCTATTATAGTCCCTAAGAAAACTACCCTTGTAGTTGGTAAAAAGAAACACTTTTCTAGATTTGCTTCCATCCTAGAAAACGAAGACAACAAGGTCTCTGAATGGTTGATTGCTTGAAAAAAGGATCGTGCCTGAACCAAAGTGTCGTTCAGGAAAGGCGCCCCTACAATTCCCCAAGACCTGAAAGAGTCTTCCAGAAAGGCAAATCTCAGGAACCTGAGACAATCCCTTAGGATGGAAATAAGAAGGTATGCATCCTTCAGGTCTATGTTCATACTGAACTGACCCACATGAGCCAAAGGAAGAATGGAATGAATATTATCCAACTTGATACTCTGAGAAACTCGTAAAAAAGATCCTAGGCCCAGTTCCAATACTGGAACTAGAACTATCACTCCCAAGGAGGAAGTCCTGAACACAGTCCAAGAATGCCTCTCTATTTATTTTAACTGGACTGCAAATAATCCTGAGAGGAGAAAACTGTCCCTGGGAGGGAAAGTTTGATTCTATTTGAAACCTTAAGATACTACTGTCCACAGCCCAAAGGATCTGGGACAACTCGTATTCATATCCGACCCCAGAACAGGGCAAACCCAACATGTTGCGGGTTTCTTTGATTACTTCCCTTAGTTTCAAGACTGATTGGGTTTCCAAAAAGATTTGGACTGTTTCTGCTTGAAAGAGGGAGATAAAGATATTCCTATGAAATTAATGAAAGGAATGAAAATTACATTGACATCCTTATTTCTATTCTTCTAAACTTGTAGAAGAAAAGACCTTTCCACCCGAAGAATCAGGAATTATTTCTGCCATCAGTCCAAACAAGTCTTTCCTTGTAATGAACGCTAAAATCTTAGACTTTAGATTTTAGCCACAATGCCCTGCGGCTAGGACAAAGAAGTCAAATATCTTTGCTCCCAGTCAAATAACTAGCATTATAATAAAGGAATTGGCTAGTTAGAGATCCTACAAATGACTCACTTCATTAGTTTAGTCTGCTTTAACACAGACTCCCTTAACGCCAAAGCATCGCTGTTCACACAGCTGAAAAGCTTAACTAGGGTTCATATAGAGATTCAGAACCATCCCAGGACAGACTGTATTGTGGTTTGCCACTCATTCAGCTGGGAGAAGGTTCTCCTGTCTAGGATCTCCACCAAAGCAGTCTCTACCAAAATTGAGACAGACCAGGCGTCGCACCAATAAGATGACGCACCTGAAGCAGTTCATTTTTGAAAGCCCTAGATGAACATACTTCTTCCTCAAATAAGCCAGCAACTATCCTCTATAGGAATAGCAGTACTCTTAGCCAGAGTAGAAATAGCCTTCTTTATGCACCGTGCATCATTAATCTTTAATGGAGTCAGTGACAGGAAACATCTTGGTAAAGACAGTAGCCGGGGAAAACAGTATTCCTGGCTACTCCCATTCCTGTGCAATAATCTCTGTTACACGGTCGGGTACAGAAAAATACTTCCACAGAAGAAGAAAGATCGTAGTAACTATTATGTTTACTAGATTCCTAAATTTGACAATGATAGGCATATCGGAGTCGTCCAAAGTAGCCAAAATCACCTTAACAAAACACGAAGGTGTTCAGGCTTAAATCTGAAGGATGCTACTTCAGCATCAGGTGAAGGAATTATACTGTCCGATTCTGAGATTTCACCTTCAGAGGCTACCGACGTATCTTCCTCATCAGACCTATAAGGAAGGGCAACCTGTGTAGCAGTAGGTAGGACAGAAACCTTACTATCTGAATCTATAATATTCCTTTTGCATTTTCCCAAACATAGGAAAAGCAGATAATGCCGCAGATATCGCAGAAGATACCTGTGCAACAAATTCTGCAAGCAAATAAACTCCCCCATGAGACTGAGAGGAACTGCAGGACACTTATTGTGTAACCATTGAGGCTTGGGACATTTCAGGAGAAAACTGTGGCAATGCCTAAACAGCATCATCCTAAGAGACATGAGACTCAAAAATTAAAAAGTTATCTTTTTAAACGTGAGGGACAAAATTGCATAGAAAACAATTAGCGCCTCAAAAAATGATCAGCATAAGCCCCTGCTCCATTCCATAACACAAATGCCCCAGATTTCAAGAGAAAACTGTGTCACATAAATTTATTTCTTAAGACTTAAAGGAGAGACAAAAATAAAAGATGTTCTGTCGCTATAAGTTTTCCCAAAACCACTTAAATAAATTTCCTAAGACTTAAAGGGACACTGTACCCAAAATATTTATTTCGTGATTCAGATTGAGCGTGAAATTTTAAGCAACTTTCTAATACTCCTATTATCAATTTTTCTTCGTTCTCTTGCTATCATTATTTGAAAAAGAAGGCATCTAAGCTTTTTTTTGGTTTCAGTACTCTGGACAGCACTTTTTTATTGGTGGAGGAATTTATCCACCAATCAGCAAGGACAACCCAGGTTGTTCACCAAAAATGGGCCGGCATTTAAACTTACATTCTTGCATTTCAAATAAAGATACCAAGAGAATGAAGACAATTTGATAATAGGAGTAAATTAGAAAGTTGCTTAAAATTTCATGCTCAATCTGAATCACGAAAGAAAATTTTTGGGTACAGTGTCCCTTTAACTGAGAGACAGAAATAAACATGCACTGTCACTTTAACAAGCACTGTCCCTTTAACATCCACTTTCTCACTTTAACCTGCACTGTCATTTTAAGGGTCTTCAAGATTGTTATTATTTGAACTTAACTACAAACAAACATTTACTAACAGAGTATTACGTTTCTTACAGACAGAGCCCTGTCAGCAGAAAGGAAGTTGTAGATGATTAAACCTAAAACAATCCCTTACGCTATGTGTAGCCGAAAAAACATAATTTATGTAAGAATTTACCTGATAAATTAATTTCTTTCATATTGGCAAGAGTCCATGAGCTAGTGACGTATGGGATATACAAACCTCAAAATGCCTATAAATACACCCCTCACCACACCCACAATTCAGTTTAACGAATAGCCAAGAAGTGGGGTGATAAAGAAAGGAGCAAAAAGCATAAACAAAGGAATTGTAATAATTGTGCTTTATACAAAAAAATCATAACCACCATAAAAAAGGGTGGGCTTCATGGACTCTTGCCA
Source organism: Bombina bombina (assembly GCF_027579735.1). Taxonomy (NCBI): domain Eukaryota; kingdom Metazoa; phylum Chordata; class Amphibia; order Anura; family Bombinatoridae; genus Bombina; species Bombina bombina. Next base: position 1,148,828 of record NC_069510.1, read on the forward strand.
ATATGAAAGAAATGAATTTATCAGGTAAATTCTTACATAAATTATGTTTTCTTTCATGTAATTGGCAAGAGTCCATGAGCTAGTGACGTATGGAATAGCAATACCCAAGATGTGGAACTCCACGCAAGAGTCACTAGAGAGGGAGGAATAAAAAATAAAGACAGCCAATTCCGCTGAAAAAATTAATCCACAACCCAAATCATGAGTTTTAATCTTATAATGGAAAAAAAAAAACCCTGAAATTATAAGCAGAAGAATCAAACTGAAACAGCTGCCTGAAGAACTTTTCTACCAAAAACTGCTTCTGAAGAAGAAAAAACATCAAAATGGTAGAATTTAGTAAATGTATGCAAAGAAGACCAAGTTGCTGCTTTGCAAATCTAATCAACTGAAGCTTCATTCTTAAAAGCCCACGAGGTGGAAACTGATCTAATAGAATGAGCTGTAATTCTCTGAGGCGGGGTCTTACCCGACTCCAAATAAGCTGAATGAATCAAAAGTTTTAACCAAGAAGCCAAGGAAATAGCAGAAGCCTTCTGACCTTTCCTAGGACACGAAAATATAACAAATAGACTAGAAGTCTTCCTGAAATCTTTAGTAGCTTCAACATAATATTTCAAAGCTCTTACCACATCCAAAGAATGTAAGGATCTTTCCAAAGAATTTTTAGGATTAGGACACAAGGAAGGGACAACAATTTCTCTACTAATGTTGTTAGAATTCACAACCTTAGGCAAAAATTGAAATGAAGTCCGTAAAACCGCCTTATCCTGATGAAAAATCAGAAAAACATAATTTATGTAAGAACTTACCTGATAAATTCATTTCTTTCATATTAGCAAGAGTCCATGAGCTAGTGACGTATGGGATATACATTCCCACCAGGAGGGGCAAAGTTTCCCAAACCTCAAATGCCTATAAATACACCCCTCACCACACCCACAAATCAGTTTAACGAATAGCCAAGAAGTGGGGTGATAAGAAAAAAGTGTGAAAGCATAAAAAATAAGGAATTGGAATAATTGTGCTTTATACAAAAAAATCATAACCACCATAAAAAGGGTGGGCCTCATGGACTCTTGCTAATATGAAAGAAATGAATTTATCAGGTAAGTTCTTACATAAATTATGTTTTCTTTCATGTAATTAGCAAGAGTCCATGAGCTAGTGACGTATGGGATAATGACTACCCAAGATGTGGATCTTCCACGCAAGAGTCACTAGAGAGGGAGGGATAAAATAAAGACAGCCAATTCCGCTGAAAATAATCCACACCCAAAACAAAGTTTAAATCTTATAATGAAAAAAAACAAAACATAATTTATGTAAGAACTTACCTGATAAATTCATTTCTTTCATATTAGCAAGAGTCCATGAGCTAGTGACGTATGGGATATACATTCCTACCAGGAGGGGCAAAGTTTCCCAAACCTTAAAATGCCTATAAATACACCCCTCACCACACCCACAATTCAGTTTAACGAATAGCCAAGAAGTGGGGTGATAAGAAAAAAGTGCGAAAGCATAAAAAATAAGGAATTGGAATAATTGTGCTTTATACAAAAAAATCATAACCACCACAAAAAAGGGCGGGCCTCATGGACTCTTGCTAATATGAAAGAAATGAATTTATCAGGTAAGTTCTTACATAAATTATGTTTTCTTTCATGTAATTAGCAAGAGTCCATGAGCTAGTGACGTATGGGATAATGACTACCCAAGATGTGGATCTTTCCACACAAGAGTCACTAGAGAGGGAGGGATAAAATAAAGACAGCCAATTCCTGCTGAAAATAATCCACACCCAAAATAAAGTTTAATGAAAAACATAAGTAGAAGATTCAAACTGAAACCGCTGCCTGAAGTACTTTTCTACCAAAAACTGCTTCAGAAGAAGAAAATACATCAAAATGGTAGAATTTGGTAAAAGTATGCAAAGAGGACCAAGTTGCCGCTTTGCAAATCTGATCAACCGAAGCTTCATTCCTAAACGCCCAGGAAGTAGAAACTGACCTACTAGAATGAGCTGTAATCCTATGAGGCGGAGTCTTACCCGACTCAACATAGGCAAGATGAATTAAAGATTTCAACCAAGATGCCAAAGAAATGGCAGAAGTTTTCTGGCCTTTCTAAAACCGGAAAAGATAACAAATAAACTAGAAGTCTTTCGGAAAGACTTAGTAGCTTCAACATAATATTTCAAAGCTCTAATAACATCCAAAGAATGCAACGATTTCTCCTTAGAATTCTTAGGATTAGGACATAATGAAAGAACCACAATGTCTCTACTAATGTTGTTGGAATTCACAACTTAGGTAAAAATTCAAAAGAAGTTCGCAACACCGCCTTATCCTGATGAAAAATCAGAAAAGGAGACTCACAAGAAAGAGCAGATAATTCAGAAACTCTTCTGGCAGAAGAAATGGCCAAAAGGAACAAAACTTTCCAAGAAAGTAATTTAATATCCAATGAATGCATAGCTTCAAATGGAGGAGCTTGAAGAGCCCCCAGAACCAAATTCAAACTCCAAGGAGGAGAAATTGACTTAATGACAGGCTGTATACGAACCAAAGCTTGTACAAAACAATGAATATCAGGAAGAATAGCAATCTTTCTGTGAAAAAGAACAGAAAGAGCAGAGATTTGACCTTTCAAGGAACTTGCGGACAAACCCTTATCTAAACCATCCTGAAGAAACTGTAATATTCTCGGTATTCTAAAAGAATGCCAAGAAAAATGATGAGAAAGACACCAAGAAATATAAGTCTTCCAGACTCTATAATATATCTCTCTGGATACAGATTTACGAGCCTGTAACATAGTATAAATCACAGAGTCAGAGAAACCTCTTTGACCAAGAATCAAGCGTTCAATCTCCATACCTTTAAATTTAAGGATTTCAGATCCTGATGGAAAAAAGGACCTTGAGACAGAAGGTCTGGGCTTAACGGAAGAGTCCACGGTTGGCAAGAGGCCATCCGGACAAGATCCGCATACCAAAACCTGTGAGGCCATGCCGGAGCTACCAGCAGAACAAACGAGCATTCCTTCAGAATCTTGGAGATTACTCTTGGAAGAAGAACTAGAGGCGGAAAGATATAGGCAGGATGATACTTCCAAGGAAGTGATAATGCATCCACTGCCTCCGCCTGAGGATCCCGTGATCTGGACAGATACCTGGGAAGTTTCTTGTTTAGATGAGAAGCCATCAGATCTATTTCTGGAAGTTCCCACATTTGAACAATCTGAAGAAATACCTCTGGGTGAAGAGACCATTCGCCCGGATGCAACGTTTGGCGACTGAGATAATCCGCTTTCCAATTGTCCATACCTGGGATATGAACCGCAGAGATTAGACAGGAGCTGGATTCCGCCCAAACCAAAATTCGAGATACTTCTTTCATAGCCAGAGGACTGTGAGTCCCTCCTTGATGATTGATGTATGCCACAGTTGTGACATTGTCTATCTGAAAACAAATGAACAACTCTCTCTTCAGAAGAGGCCAAGACTGAAGGGCTCTGAAAATTGCACGGAGTTCCAAAATATTGATCGGAAATCTCACCTCCTGAGATTCCCAAACCCCTTGTGCCGTCAGATACCCCCACACAGCTCCCCAACCTGTAAGACTTGCATCTGTAGAGATTATAGTCCAGATCGGAAGAACAAAGAAGCCCCCTGAACTAAAACGATGGTGATCTGTCCACCATGTCAGAGAGTGTCGTAAAATCGGTTTAAAGATATTAATTGAGATATCTTTGAGTAATCCCTGCACCATTGGTTCAGCATACAGAGCTGAAGAGGTCGCATGTGAAAACGAGCAAAGGAGATCGCATCTGATGCGGCAGTCCTAAGACCCAACATTTCCATGCATAAGGCTACCAAAGGGAATGATTGTGACTGAAGGTTTTGACAAGCTGATATCAATGTTAAACTTCTCTTGTCTGACAAGGACAGAGTCATAGACACTGAATCTATCTAGAAACCTAAAAAGGTTACCCTTGTCTGAGGAATCAATGAACTGATTGGTAAATTGATCCTCCAACCATGAACTTGAAGAAACAACACAAGTCGATTTGTATGAGATTCTTCGAAAATGAGACTGAGCAAGTACCAAGATATCGTCCAAATAAGGAAATACCAAAACCCTACTCTCTGATTACAGAAAGAAGGGCACCGAGAACCTTTGAAAAAAATTCTTGGAACTGAGGCTAGGCCAAACGGTAGAGCCACAAAACTGGTAATGCTTGTCTAAAAAGAGAATCTCAGACACTAAAAATGATCTGGATGAATCGGAATATGCAGATACACATCCTGTAAATCTATTGTAGACATATAATGCCCTTGCTAAACAAAAGGCAGGATAGTCCTACAGTAACCATCTTGAATGTTGGTATCCTAACATAACGATTCAATAATGATAGATCCGGAACCGGTCTGAAGGAATTGACCTTCTTTGGTACAATGAAGAGATAAAATAAAACCCCAGCCCCTGTTCCAGAACTGGAACTGGCATCCAGCCAACTCTAGATCTGAAACACATTTCAGAAATGCTGAGCCTTTGCTGTGTTAACTGGGACACGGGAAAGAAAAGAATCTCTTAGCAGGAGGCCTTAACTTGAAGCCAATTCTGTACCTTTCTGAAACAATGTTTCTGAAACCAGAGATTAAGAACGGAATTGATCCAAATTTCTTTGAAGAAAACGTAATCTGCCCCATACCAGCTGAGCTGGAATAAGGGCCGCACCTTCATAGGTACTTAGGAGCTGGCTATAGGTTTCTATAAGGCTTGGATATATTCCAAACTGGAAATAGTTTCCAAACTGATAACGCTCCTGAGGATGAAGGATCAGGCTTTTGTTCCTTGTTATGAGAAAAGGAACGAAAATGATTATTTACCCTGGAAAGAAAGGGAAAGCAAAGTTGACTTAGAAGACATGTCAGCATTCCAAGTTTAATCCATAAAGCTTTTCTAGCTAAAATAGCTAGAGACATATACCTGACATCAACTCTAATGATATCAAAAGATGGTATCACCAATAAAATTATTAGCATGTTATAGAATAATAATAATGCTATAAAATTATGATCTGCGCTAAAGCTTCTAACCAAAAAGTTGAAGCTGCAGCAACATCCGCTAAAAATATAGCAGGTCTAAGAAGATTACCTGAACATAAGTAAGCTTTTCTTAGAAAGGATTCAATTTTCCTATCTAAAGGATCCTTAAATGAAGTACTATCTGCCGTAGGAATAGTAGTACATTAGCAGGAGTAGAGACAGCCCCATAACCTTAGGGATTTTTGTCCCAAAAAACTCTAATCTGTCAGATGGCACAGGATATAATTTGCTTAAACGTCTAGAAGGAGTAAATAAATTACCCAAATTATTCCATTCCCTGGAAATTACTTCAGAAATAGCATCAGGGAGATAAAATACTTCTGGAATAACTACAGGAGATTTAAAAACCTTATTTAAACGTTTACATTTAGTATCAAGAGGACCAGAATCCTCTATTTCTAATGCAAATAACACTTCTTTAAGTAAAGAACGAATAAATTCCATCTTGAACAAATACAAAGATTTATCAGCATCAACCTCTGAGACAGAAACCTCTGAACCAGAAGAACCATTATCAGTATCAGAATGATGATGTTCATTTAAAAATTCATCTGAAAAAAGAGAAGTTTTAAAAGACTTTTATGTATACTAAAAGGAGAAATAACAGACATAGCCTTCTTAATGGATTTAAAAAATAAAATCTCTTATGTTATCAGGAACACTCTGAAAATTAGATGTTGACGGAACAGCAACAGGTAATGTAACAGTACTAAAGGAAATTTTATCTGCATTAATAAGTTTGACATGACATGCAATACAAATAACAGCTGGAGAAACAGATACCAAAAGTTTATAGCAGATACACTTAGCTTGGTAGCTCCAGCACTGTGCAGTGATTTTCCTGAAGTATCTTCTGACTCAGTTGCAACGTGGAACATCTTGCAATATGTAAAAGAAAAAAACAACATATAAAGCAAAATTGATCAAATTCCTTAAATGACAGTTTCAGGAATGGGAAAAAAATGCCAGTGAACAAGCTTCTAGCAACCAGAAGCAATAAATAATGAGACTTAAATAATGTGGAGACAAAAATGACGCCCATATTTTTTAGCGCCAAAAAAGACGCCCACATTATTTGGCGCCTAAATGCTTTTGGCGCAAAAAATGACGCCACACCCGGAACGCCGACATTTTTGACGCAAAAAAACGTCAAAAAATGACGCAACTTCCGGCGACACGTATGACGCCGGAAACAGAAAAAAATTTTTGCGCCAAAAAAGTCCGCGCCAAGAATGACGCAATAAAATGAAGCATTTTCTGCCCCCGCGAGCCTAACAGCCCACAGGGAAAAAGTCAAATTTTTTAAGGTAAGAAAAAATGATTGAAACAAATGCATTTATCCCAAATATGAAACTGACTGTCTGAAAAATAAGGAATGTTGAACATTCTGAGTCAAGGCAAATAAATGTTTGAATACATATATTTAGAACTTTATAAATAAAGTGCCCAACCATAGCTTAGAGTGTCACAGAAAATAAGATTTACTTACCCCAGGACACTCATCTACATGTTTGTAGAAAGCCAAACCAGTACTGAAACGAGAATCAGCAGAGGTAATGGTATATATAAGAGTATATCGTCGATCTGAAAAGGGAGGTAAGAGATGAATCTCTACGACCGATAACAGAGAACCTATGAAATAGACCCCGTAGAAGGAGATCACTGCATTCAAATAGGCAATACTCTCCTCACATCCCTCTGACATTCACTGCACGCTGAGAGGAAAACCGGGCTCCAACTTGCTGCGGAGCGCATATCAACGTAGAATCTAGCACAAACTTACTTCACCACCTCCATCGGAGGCAAAGTTTGTAAAACTGAATTGTGGGTGTGGTGAGGGGTGTATTTATAGGCATTTTAAGGTTTGGGAAACTTTGCCCCTCCTGGTAGGAATGTATATCCCATACGTCACTAGCTCATGGACTCTTGCTAATTACATGAAAGAAAACTGAAATTATAAGCAGAAGAATCAAACTGAAACAGCTGCCTGAAGTATTTTTCTACCAAAAACTGCTTCAGAAGAAGAAAACACATCAAAATGGTAGAATTTAGTAAAAATATGCAAAGAAGATCAAGTTGCTGCTTTGCAAATCTGATCAACCGAAGCTTCATTCCTAAACGCCCAGGAAGTAGAAACTGACCTAGTAGAATGAGCTGTAATCCTTTGAGGCAGAGTTTACCCGACTCGACATAAGCATGATGAATTAAAGATTTCAACCAAGATGCCAAAGAAATGGCAGAGGCCTTCTGACCTTTCCTAGAACTGGAAAAGATAACAAAAAGACTAGAAGTCTTTCGGAAAATCTTAGTAGCTTCAACATAATATTTCAAAGCTCTAACTACATCCAAAGAATGCAGTGATCTCTCCTTAGAATTCTTAGGATTAGGACAAAAATGAAGGAACTACAATTTCTCTACTAATGTTGTTAGAATTCACAACCTTGGGTAAAAATTTAAAAGAAGTTCGCAACACCGCCTTATCCTGATGAAAAATCAGAAAAGGAGACTCACAAGAAAGAGCAGATAATTCAGAAACTCTTCTAGCAGAAGAGATGGCCAAAAGAACAAAACTTTCCAAGAAAGTAATTAATGTCCAGAGAATGCATAGGTTCAAACGGAGGAGCTTGAAGAGCCCCCAGAACCAAATTCAAACTCCAAGGAGGAGAAATTGACTTAATAACAAGTTTTATACGAACCAAAGCTTGTACAAAACAATAAAAATCAGGAAAACTAGCAATCTTTCTGTGAAAAAGAACAGAAAGAGCAAAGATTTGTCCTTTTAAGGAACTTGCAGACAAAACTTATCCAAACCATCCTGAAGAAACTGTAAAATTCTAGGAATTCTAAAAGAATGCCAAGAAAAATGATGAGATAAACACCAAAAAATGCAAGTCTTCCAGACTCGATAATATATCATCCTAGATACAGATTTACGAGCCTGCAACATAGTATTAATTACGGAGTCAGAGAAAACCTCTATGACTGAGAATCAAGCGTTCAATCTCCATACTTTCAATTTAAGGATTTGAGATCCTGATGGAAAAAAGGACCTTGTGATAGAAGGTCTGGTCTTAACGGAAGAGTCCACGGATGGCAAGGAGCCATCCGGACAAGATCCGCATACCAAAACCTCCTTTAGAATTTTGGAAATCACACTTGAAAGAAGAACTAGAGGCGGAAAGATATAGCAGGATGATATTTCCAAGGAAGTGACAATGCATCCACTGCTTCCGCCTGAGGATCCCTGGATCTGAACAGATACCTGGGAAGCTTCTTGTTTAGATGAGAAGCCATCAGATCTATTTCTGGAAGTCCCCATATTTGAACAATCTGAAGAAATACCTCTGGGTGAAGAGACCATTCGCCCGGATGTAGCATTTGGCGACTGAGATAATCCGCTTCCCAATTGTCTATACCTGGGATATGAACCGCAGAAATTAGACAGGGGCTGGATTTCGCCCAAACAAGTATTCAAGATACTTCCTTTATAGCCAGAGGACTGTGAGTCCCTCTTGATGATTGACATATGCCACATTTGTGACATTGTCCGTCTGTAAACAAATGAACGACTCTCTCTTTAGAAGAGGCCATGACTGAAGAGCTCTGAAAATTGCACGGAGTTCCAAAATGTTGAATGGAAATCTCACCTCCTGAGATTCCCAAACCCCTTGTGCTGTCAGAAACCCCCATACAGCTCCCCAACCTGTCAGACTTGCATCTGTTGAGATCACAGTCCAGGTTGGAAGAACAAAAGAAGCCCCCTGAACTAAATGATGGTGGTCTGTACCACGTCAGAGGGTGTCGAACAATCGGTTTTAAAGATATTAAATGAGATATCTTTGTATAATCCTTGCAGCACTGGTTCAGCAAACAGAGCTGAAGAGGTCGCATGTGAAGATGAGCAAAGGGGAACACGTCCAATGCAGCAGTCATAAGAACCTAGAATTTCCATGCATAAGGCTACCGAAGGGAATGATTGAGACTGAAGGTTTCGATAAGCTGAAACCAAATTCAGACGTCTCTTGTCCGACAGAGACAGAGTCATGGACACTGAATCTAACTGGAAAGCTAAAAAAAAACAGAATTTATGTTTACCTGATAAATTACTTTCTCCAACGGTGTGTCCGGTCCACGGCGTCATCCTTACTTGTGGGATATTCTCTTCCCCAACAGGAAATGGCAAAGAGCCCAGCAAAGCTGGTCACATGATCCCTCCTAGGCTCCGCCTTCCCCAGTCATTCGACCGACGTAAAGGAGGAATATTTGCATAGGAGAAACCATATGATACCGTGGTGACTGTAGTTAAAGAAAATAAATTATCAGACCTGATTAAAAAACCAGGGCGGGCCGTGGACCGGACACACCGTTGGAGAAAGTAATTTATCAGGTAAACATAAATTCTGTTTTCTCCAACATAGGTGTGTCCGGTCCACGGCGTCATACTTACTTGTGGGAACCAATACCAAAGCTTTAGGACACGGATGAAGGGAGGGAGCAAATCAGGTCACCTAGATGGAAGGCACCACGGCTTGCAAAACCTTTCTCCCAAAAATAGCCTCAGAAGAAGCAAAAGTATCAAACTTGTAAAATTTAGTAAAAGTGTGCAGTGAAGACCAAGTCGCTGCCTTACATATCTGATCAACAGAAGCCTCGTTCTTGAAGGCCCATGTGGAAGCCACAGCCCTAGTGGAATGAGCTGTGATTCTTTCAGGAGGCTGCCGTCCGGCAGTCTCGTAAGCCAATCTGATGATGCTTTTAATCCAAAAAGAGAGAGAGGTAGAAGTTGCTTTTTGACCTCTCCTTTTACCAGAATAAACAACAAACAAGGAAGATGTTTGTCTAAAATCCTTTGTAGCATCTAAATAGAATTTTAGAGCACGAACAACATCCAAATTGTGCAACAAACGTTCCTTCTTTGAAACTGGATTCGGACACAAAGAAGGCACGACTATCTCCTGGTTAATGTTTTTGTTAGAAACAACTTTCGGAAGAAAACCAGGTTTAGTACGCAAAACCACCTTATCTGCATGGAACACCAGATAAGGAGGAGAACACTGCAGAGCAGATAATTCTGAAACTCTTCTAGCAGAAGAAATTGCAACCAAAAACAAAACTTTCCAAGATAATAACTTAATATCAACGGAATGTAAGGGTTCAAACGGAACCCCCTGAAGAACTGAAAGAACTAAATTGAGACTCCAAGGAGGAGTCAAAGGTTTGTAAACAGGCTTGATTCTAACCAGAGCCTGAACAAAGGCTTGAACATCTGGCACAGCTGCCAGCTTTTTGTGAAGTAACACAGACAAGGCAGAAATCTGTCCCTTCAAGGAACTTGCAGATAATCCTTTCTCCAAACCTTCTTGAAGAAAGGATAGAATCTTAGGAATTTTAACTTTGTCCCAAGGGAATCCTTTAGATTCACACCAACAGATATATTTTTTCCAAATTTTGTGGTAAATTTTTCTAGTTACAGGCTTTCTGGCCTGAACAAGAGTATCAATGACAGAATCTGAGAACCCTCGCTTTGATAAGATCAAGCGTTCAATCTCCAAGCAGTCAGTTGGAGTGAGACCAGATTCGGATGTTCGAACGGATCTTGAACAAGAAGGTCTCGTCTCAAAGGTAGCTTCCATGGTGGAGCCGATGACATATTCACCAGGTCTGCATACCAAGTCCTGCGTGACCACGCAGGAGCTATCAAGATCACCGATGCCCTCTCCTGATTGATCCTGGCTACCAGCCTGGGGATGAGAGGAAACGGCGGGAATACATAAGCTAGTTTGAAGGTCCAAGGTGCTACTAGTGCATCTACTAGAGTCGCCTTGGGATCCCTGGATCTGGACCCGTAGCAAGGAACCTTGAAGTTCTGACGAGAGGCCATCAGATCCATGTCTGGAATGCCCCACAATTGAGTAATTTGGGCAAAGATTTCCGGATGGAGTTCCCACTCCCCCGGATGAAATGTCTGACGACTCAGAAAATCCGCTTCCCAATTTTCCACTCCTGGGATGTGGATTGCAGACAAGTGGCAGGAGTGAGTCTCCGCCCATTGAATGATTTTGGTCACTTCTTCCATCGCCAGGGAACTCCTTGTTCCCCCCTGATGGTTGATGTACGCAACAGTCGTCATGTTGTCTGATTGAAACCGTATGAACTTGGCCTTTGCTAGCTGAGGCCAAGCCTTGAGAGCATTGAATATCGCTCTCAGTTCCAGAATATTTATCGGGAGAAGAGATTCTTCCCGAGACCAAAGACCCTGAGCTTTCAGGGGTCCCCAGACCGCGCCCCAGCCCACCAGACTGGCGTCGGTCGTGACAATGACCCACTCTGGTCTGCGGAAGCTCATCCCCTGTGACAGGTTGTCCAGGGACAGCCACCAACGGAGTGAATCTCTGGTCCTCTGATCTACTTGTATCGTCGGAGACAAGTCTGTATAGTCCCCATTCCACTGACTGAGCATGCACAGTTGTAATGGTCTTAGATGAATTCGCGCAAAAGGAACTATGTCCATTGCCGCTACCATCAAACCTATTACTTCCATGCACTGCGCTATGGAAGGAAGAGGAACAGAATGAAGTATTTGACAAGAGTTTAGAAGTTTCGATTTTCTGGCCTCTGTCAGAAAAATCCTCATTTCTAAGGAGTCTAATATTGTTCCCAAGAAGGGAACCCTTGTTGACGGAGATAGAGAACTTTTTTCTACGTTCACTTTCCACCCGTGAGATCTGAGAAAGGCCAGGACAATGTCCGTGTGAGCCTTTGCTTGAGGAAGGGACGACGCTTGAATCAGAATGTCGTCCAAGTAAGGTACTACTGCAATGCCCCTTGGTCTTAGCACCGCTAGAAGGGACCCTAGTACCTTTGTGAAAATTCTTGGAGCAGTGGCTAATCCGAACGGAAGTGCCACAAACTGGTAATGCTTGTCCAGGAATGCGAACCTTAGGAACCAATGATGTTCCTTGTGGATAGGAATATGTAGATACGCATCCTTTAAATCCACCGTGGTCATGAATTGACCTTCCTGGATGGAAGGAAGAATTGTTCGAATGGTTTCCATTTTGAACGATGGAACCTTGAGAAACTTGTTTAGGATCTTGAGATCTAAGATTGGTCTGAATGTTCCCTCTTTTTTGGGAACTACGAACAGATTGGAGTAGAACCCCATCCCTTGTTCTCCTAATGGAACAGGATGAATCACTCCCATTTTTAACAGGTCTTCTACACAATGTAAGAATGCCTGTTTTTTTATGTGGTCTGAAGACAATTGAGACCTGTGGAACCTCCCCCTTGGGGGAAGCCCCTTGAATTCCAGAAGATAACCTTGGGAGACTATTTCTAGTGCCCAAGGATCCAGAAAATCTCTTGCCCAAGCCTGAGCGAAGAGAGAGAGTCTGCCCCCCACAAGATCCGGTCCCGGATCGGGGGCCAACATCTCATGCTGTCTTGGTAGCAGTGGCAGGTTTCTTGGCCTGCTTTCCTTTGTTCCAGCCTTGCATTGGTCTCCAGGCTGGCTTGGCTTGAGAAGTATTACCCTCTTGCTTAGAGGACGTAGCACTTGGGGCTGGTCCGTTTCTGCGAAAGGGACGAAAATTAGGTTTATTTTTGGCCTTGAAAGACCTATCCTGAGGAAGGGCGTGGCCCTTGCCCCCAGTGATATCAGAGATAATCTCTTTCAAGTCAGGGCCAAACAGCGTTTTCCCCTTGAAAGGAATGTTAAGCAATTTGTTCTTGGAAGACGCATCCGCTGACCAAGATTTTAGCCAAAGCGCTCTGCGCGCCACAATAGCAAAACCAGAATTTTTCGCCGCTAACCTAGCCAATTGCAAAGTGGCGTCTAGGGTGAAAGAATTAGCCAATTTGAGAGCATGAATTCTGTCCATAATCTCCTCATAAGAAGAAGAATTATTATTGAGCGCCTTTTCTAGTTCATCGAACCAGAAACACGCTGCTGTAGTGACAGGAACAATGCATGAAATTGGTTGTAGAAGGTAACCTTGCTGAACAAACATCTTTTTAAGCAAACCTTCTAATTTTTTATCCATAGGATCTTTGAAAGCACAACTATCTTCTATGGGTATAGTGGTGCGTTTGTTTAGAGTAGAAACCGCCCCCTCGACCTTGGGGACTGTCTGCCATAAGTCCTTTCTGGGGTCGACCATAGGAAACAATTTTTTAAATATGGGGGGAGGGACGAAAGGTATACCGGGCCTTTCCCATTCTTTATTTACAATGTCCGCCACCCGCTTGGGTATAGGAAAAGCTTCGGGGGGCCCCGGGACCTCTAGGAACTTGTCCATTTTACATAGTTTCTCTGGAATGACCAAATTCTCACAATCATCCAGAGTAGATAACACCTCCTTAAGCAGAGCGCGGAGATGTTCCAATTTAAATTTAAATGTAATCACATCAGGTTCAGCTTGTTGAGAAATTTTCCCTGAATCTGAAATTTCTCCCTCAGACAAAACCTCCCTGGCCCCCTCAGACTGGTGTAGGGGCACTTCAGAACCAATATCATCAGCGTCCTCATGCTCTTCAGTATTTTCTAAAACAGAGCAGTCGCGCTTTCGCTGATAAGTGGGCATTTTGGCTAAAATGTTTTTGATAGAATTATCCATTACAGCCGTTAATTGTTGCATAGTAAGGAGTATTGGCGCACTAGATGTACTAGGGGCCTCCTGTGTGGGCAAGACTGGTGTAGACGAAGGAGGGGATGATGCAGTACCATGCTTACTCCCCTCACTTGAGGAATCATCTTGGGCATCATTTTCTCTAAATTTTGTGTCACATAAATCACATCTATTTAAATGAGAAGGAACCTTGGCTTCCCCACATTCAGAACACAGTCTATCTGGTAGTTCAGACATGTTAAACAGGCATAAACTTGATAACAAAGTACAAAAAACGTTTTAAAATAAACCGTTACTGTCACTTTAAATTTTAAACTGAACACACTTTATTACTGCAATTGTGAAAAAGTATGAAGGAATTGTTCAAAATTCACCAAAATTCACCACAGTGTCTTAAAGCTTTAAAAGTATTGCACACCAAATTTGGAAGCTTTAACCCTTAAAATAACGGAACCGGAGCCGTTTTAATATTTAACCCCTTTACAGTCCCTGGTATCTGCTTTGCTGAGACCCAACCAAGCCCAAAGGGGAATACGATACCAAATGACGCCTTCAGAAAGTCTTTTCTATGTATCAGAGCTCCTCACACATGCATCTGCATGTCCTGCTTCCCAAAAACAAGTGCGCAATAGAGGCGCGAAAATGAGACTCTGCCTATGATTAGGGAAAGCCCCTAGAGAATAAGGTGTCCAATACAGTGCCTGCCGGTTATTTTACATAATTCCCAAGATTAAAATAATTCCTCAAGGCTATGGAGTATAAAATATGCTTATATATAAATCGATTTAGCCCAGAAAATGTCTACAGTCTTAAAAGCCCTTGTGAAGCCCTTTTTTTTCTTTCTGTAATAAAAATGGCTTACCGGATCCCATAGGGAAAATGACAGCTTCCAGCATTACATCGTCTTGTTAGAATGTGTCATACCTCAAGCAGCAAAAGTCTGCTCACTGTTCCCCCAACTGAAGTTAATTCCTCTCAACAGTCCTGTGTGGAAACAGCCATCGATTTTAGTAACGGTTGCTAAAATCATTTTCCTCTTACAAACAGAAATCTTCATCTCTTTTCTGTTTCAGAGTAAATAGTACATACCAGCACTATTTTAAAATAACAAACTCTTGATTGAATAATAAAAACTACAGTTAAACACTAAAAAACTCTAAGCCATCTCCGTGGAGATGTTGCCTGTACAACGGCAAAGAGAATGACTGGGGAAGGCGGAGCCTAGGAGGGATCATGTGACCAGCTTTGCTGGGCTCTTTGCCATTTCCTGTTGGGGAAGAGAATATCCCACAAGTAAGGATGACGCCGTGGACCGGACACACCTATGTTGGAGAAAAAAGGTTACTCTTGTCTGAGGAATCAACATTGGTTAATTGATCCTCCAACCATGTTCTTGAAGAAACAACACTCATAAAAAGCTGGAAAGGATCTTTCCATTGAAAATGAGCAAAGGGAATTGAATCCAATGCTGTTAAAACTTCTATGCATATATAGCAACTGAAGGAAAAAATAGAGACTAAAGGTACCGACAGATGGAACCCAATACAAATTGTCCCTTGTCCGATAGAGACAAAGACAGTGACATAAACCATCTGGAAACCTAAAAAAGGTGACCCTTACGTGAGGAATCAAGAACTTTTGAAAAAAAGATCCTCTAACTATGTCCTGAAGAGCAAGTGAATCATATGAGATTCCGCATCCTCAGGAAATAATCTGAATGAAAACAGAAAAATGAAAAATATGCATTTATTGTATCTAATGAAAACAAATAATGCTATCAGTGACCATAAAAAGGCAGAATAGTTTGAATAAAACTCCAAAACCCAGTTCCTAAAAAAAGGAACTGGAAGAAATACCCCAGAAGATTCCAGGTCTGAGCAGCGCTTGAACCCCATGGGTACCCAGCCATGCTACAACAGTATCCAAAATATATAGGACAGAAACACACTTAAAGAAAGTGTTAGCCTTACTGGAATAAAATCAAAGAAATTTGGACAAAATAGAACCAAATAAATTTCAAAGAAGTCTTAACCTGCCCCTTACCAGCCAAGCTGGAATACAGCACGTACATCGCAATATTAGGGAGCTGATTTCGAACCCCAATTATAAACATGTTACTTGGGAAAGAACTCAGGAATTCGTTCCTTAATAAGAACAACCAAACTAGTATAAGCTTAAAGTTTTAGTCTTAGAACTCAATCTTGAAGCCCATAGTAACAGTTAAGAATTGAATCCAATTATAAAACAAATAATTGATTTATCTTAGAACAAAAGAAATATGGATTTTTTTTTTTTTTTTTTTTTTTTAAAAACACAAAATTCTTCTAGCTAAAATAGCTAAAGACATAGATTAACCCTCATTTGCGAATATATTCAATAAAATGAAGACACAAATGAAATCATTAGCATGATAGTCCAGTTTAAAGGACCAGTCAAAACAGAGGACTTGCAAAATGCAAAACAACAAGACAAAATGCAACAGCACCTAGTCTAGTAAATGTTGTCCCTTTAACAATGCTAAAATAAATCATAATCTGATACTTGATCTTAAAGTAAACAGAAAAAATGAAGCAATTGCAATATCACAGGACCAAGAAAAGTACCTGAAACTAAATAATTTTCCATAAATAAGATACAACTATATAAAGGAAAATAAATATTATTTTGCTATAGAAACAATAGCATAATTAGTAGGAGTAGAGATAGCCCCAATAAATTGGAGAACCCTCCAAATTGAATTTAACTGCTGGCAAATAATATAGTTTAAAACCTTGAAGAAGGAATAAAAAAGAATTCTCAGCCTATTCCATTCCCTAGTATGGGGAATTGGAAAGAAAACCTCTGAAATCACAGAAGATAAAAAGGCAGAAATAGTGTCAGCTAGTCTTAAAGAACTAGTTACCTTAATATCCAAAATAATCAACACCTCTTCAACAAAGAACAAATGTACTTTAATAAAAAAATTATAAAAAAGTAGATTTGTTAGTGTCAATATCTGATGAAGAGAATTTCTGAAAGAGAAAAAAACATCATCAGAGAAGGATAAATCAGTATGTTGTTGGTCATTTGAAACTTCAATAATTAAAAAAGAAGTGAAAAAAGACCTAAAAATTGTATTAGAAGGCACGAAGTCAGACAAAGCCTTAATCAGAAAAAAATATTTCTTATAAATCTTCTAAACATTTCTTGTACTTAAGAATGGAAATGTATAAAGCATAAATACCAATGGAATCTGCATGTAAAAGTATATCATAATAACTTATTACAAACCATAGCTAAAGATAAACATTTATAACATTTAAAATAAATGAACTTAGCTTTGGTAGAACTGAAACTCAGTTAAGCATTTTTCCAGAAGTGGCTTCTGACTCAGGGTTACTCGCAGACATCTTGCAATATGTAATAGAAAAAACAACATATAAAGCAAAATTGATCAAATTCCTTAAATGACAGTTTCAGGAATGGGAAAAAATGCTAGTGAACAAGCTTCTAGCAACCAGAAGCAATAATTAATGAGACTTAAATAATGTGGAGACAATAGTGACGCCCATATTTTTTAGCGCCAAAAAAGACACCCACATTATTTGGCGCCTAAATGCTTTTGGCGCCAAAAATGACGCCACATCCGGATACTTTTGGCGCAAAAAAAACGTCAAAAAAATTTGCGCCAAAAAAGTCAGCGCCAAGAATGACGCAATAAAATGAAGCATTTTCAGCCCCCGCGAGCCTAATAACCCACAGGGAAAAAGTCAAATTTTAAGGTAAGAAAAAAATTATTAATTCATATGCATTATCCCAAATATGAAACTGACTGTCTGAAATAAGGAACGTTGAACATCCTGAGTCAAGGCAAATAAATGTTTGAACACATATATTTAGAACTTTATATAAAAGTGCCCAACCATAGCTTAGAGTGTCACAGAAAATAAGACTTACTTACCCCAGGACACTCATCTACAAGTAGTAGAAAGCCAAACCAGTACTGAAACGAGAATCAGTAGAGGTAATGGTATATATAAGAGTATATCGTCGATCTGAAAAGGGAGGTAAGAGATGAATCTCTACGACCGATAACAGAGAACCTATGAAATAGACGCCGTAGAAGGAGATCATTGAATTCAAATAGGCAATACTCTCTTCACATCCCTCTGACATTCACTGCACGCTGAGAGGAAAACCGGGCTCCAACCTGCTGCGGAGCGCATATCAACGTAGAATCTAGCACAAACTTACTTCACCACCTCCATAGGAGGCAAAGTTTGTAAAACTGATTTGTGGGTGTGGTGAGGGGTGTATTTATAGGCATTTGAGGTTTGGGAAACTTTGCCCCTCCTGGTGGGAATGTATATCCCATACGTCACTAGCTCATGGACTCTTGCTAATTACATGAAAGAAAGGAGATTCACAAGAAAGAGCAGAAAGCTCAGAAACTCTTCTAGCAGAAGAGATTGCCAAAAGGAACAACACTTTCCAAGAAAGTAGTTTAATGTCCAAAGAATGCATAGGCTCAAATGGAGGAGCATGTAACGCGTTCAAAACCAAATTAAGACTCCAAGGAGGATAAATTGATTTAATGACAGGCTTAATACGAACTAAAGCCTGTACAAAACAGTGAATATCAGGAAATGTAGCAATCTTTCTGTGAAATAAAACAGAAAGAGCAGAGATTTGTCCTTTCAAGGAACTTGCAGACAAACCTTTATCCAAACCATCCTGAAGAAACTGTAATATTCTAGGAATTAGAAAAGAATGCCAAGAGAATTTATGAGAAGAACACCATGAAATGCAAGTCTTCCAAACTTGATAATAAATCTTTCTAGAAACAGATTTACGAGCCTGCAACATAGTATTAATCATGGAGTCCGAGAAACCTCTATGACTAAGCACTAAGCGTTCAATTTCCATACCTTCAAATTTAATGATTTGAGATCCTGATGGAAAAACGGACCTTGAGATAGAAGGTCTGGCCTTAGTGGAAGTGGCCATGGTTGGCAACTGGACATCCGAACAAGATCCGCATACCAAAACCTGTGAGCCCATGCTGGAGCTACCAGCAGCACAAATTATTGCTCCATGATGATCTTGGAAATCACTCTTGGAATAAGAACTAGAGGCAGAAAAATATAGGCAGGTTGATAACTCCAAGGAAATGTCAATGCATCCACTGCTTCCGCCTGAGGATCCCTGGACCTGGACAGGTACCTGGGAAGTTTCTTGTTTAGATGAGATGACATCAGATCTATTTCTGGAAGCCCCCACATCTGAACAATTTGAAAAAACACATCTGGGTGAAGACGACTGAGATAATCTGCTTCCCAATTGTCTATACCTGGGATATGAACCGCAGAAATTAGACAGGAGCTGGATTCTGCCCAAACAAGTATCCGGGATACTTCTTTCAAAGCCTGAGGACTGTGGGTCCCACCCTGATAATTGACATACGCCACAGTCTTGACATTGTCTGTCTGAAAACAAATAAACGGCTCTCACTTCAATAGAGGCCAAAACTAAAGAGCTCTGAGAATCGCACAGAGTTCCAAAATATTGATTGGTAATCTTGCCTCTTGAGATTTCCAAACCCCTTGTGCTGTCAGAGATCCCCAGGCAGCTCTCCAACCTGAAAGACTCGCATCTGTTGTTATTACAGTTTAGGTTGGACAAACTAAAAAGGCCCCTTGAACTATACGATGGTGGTCTAACAACCAAATCAGAGATAGTCGAACATTGGGATTTAAGGATATTAATTATGATATCCTTGTATAATCCCTGCACCATTGGTTCAGCATACAAAGCTGAAGAGGTCTCATGTGAAAACGAGCAAAGGGGATCCTGTCCGATGCTGCAGTCATGAGACCTAAAACCTCCATGCATATAGCTACTGAAGGGAATGACTGAGACTGAAGGTTCTGACAGGCTGCAACCAATTTCAGACGTCTCTTGTCTGTTAGAGACCAAGTCATGGATACTGAATCTATTTAGAAACCTAAAAAGGTTACCCTTGTCTGAGGAATCAAATAACTTTTTGGTAAATTGATCCACCAACCATGTCTTTGAAGAAACAACACTAGTTGATTTGTGTGAGATTCTGCAGAACGTAAAGACTGAGCAAGTACCAAGATATCGTCCAAATAAGGAAACACCGCAATACCCCGCTCTCTGATTTCAGAGAGTAGGGCACCGAGAACCTTTGAAAAGATCCTTGGAGCTGTCTCTAGGCCAAAAGGAAGAGCAACAAATTGGTAATGCTTGTCTAGAAAAGAGAATCTCAGGAACTGATAGTAATCTGGATGAATCGGAATATGAAGATATGCATCCTGTAAGTCTATTGTGGACATATAATGCCCTTGCTGAGCAAACGGCAGAATAGTCCTTATAGTCACAATTTTGAATGTTGGTACTCTTACATAACGATTCAAGACTTTTAGATCCAGAACTGGTCTGAATGAATTTTCTTTCATTGGGACAATGAACAGATTTGAATAAAACCCCAGACTCTGTTCCTGAAAAGGAGCTGGCACAATTACCCCAGATAACTCCAGGTCTGAAACACACTTCAGGAAAGCCTGCACTTTCTCTGGGTTCACTGGAATGCGTGAGAGAAAGAAACTTCTCACAGGCGGTCTTACTCTGAAACCTTTTCTGTACCCCTGAGAGACAATGTTCTGAATCCAATGATTTTGGACTGAATCTATCCAAACATCCTTGAAAAATCTTAATCTGCCCCCTACCAGCTGAGCTGGAATGAGGGCCGTACCTTCATGCGGACTTGGGGGCTGGTTTAAGATCTCTTAAATGGCTTGGATTTATTCCAGATTGAGGAAGGCTTCCAATTGGAGACAGATTCCTTATTTTGTCGAAAGGAACGAAAACGGTTAGAAGCTTTAAATTTACCCTTAGATTTTGTATCCTGAGGCAAAAAAGCTCCCTTCCTCCCAGTGACAGTTGAAATTATAGAATCCAACTGAGAACCAAATAATTTATTACCTTGGAAAGAAAGAGATAGCAATGTCGATTTAGAAGACATATAAGCATTCCAAGATTTAAGCCATAAAGCTCTTCTAGCTAAAATAGCTAAAGACATATATCTAACATCAATTCTGATTATATAAAAAATGGCATCACAAATGAAATTATTAGCATGTTGAATTAATTTAATAATGCTATACACATTATGATCTGATACTTGTTGCACTAAAGTTTCCAACCAAAAAGTTGAGGCAGCTGCAACATCAGCCAAAGAAATAGCAGGCCTAAGAACATGGCCTGAACATAAATAAGCTTTCCTTAGATAAGATTCAAGCTTCCTATCTAAAGGATATTTAAAAGAAGTACTATCTTCCGTAGGAATAGTAGTACATTTAGCAAGAGTAGAGATGGCCCCATCAACTTTGGGGATCTTTTCCCAAAACTCCAATCTATCGGTAGGCAAAGGATACAATTTTTTAAACCTTGAAGAAGGAGTAAAAGAAGTACCCAGTCTATTCCATTCATTAGAAATCATATCTGAAATAGCATCAGGAACTGGAAAAACCTCTGGAATAACCACATGAGGTTTATAAACCGAATTTAAATGTTTACTAGTTTTCCATTTTAAATAAATAAGAAGATTTGTCAGTGTCAATATCTGAGGCAGGATCCTCTGAATCAGACAGATCCTCATCAGAGATAGATAAATCAGTATGTTGTCAGTCATTAAAAAAAATCATCAACTCTATGAGAAGTTTTAAAAGACCTTTTACGTTTATTAGAAGGTGGAATGGCAGACAAAGCCTTCTGAATGGAATCAGAAATTAATTCTCTTAAATTCACAGGAATATCCTGAGCATTAGATGCTGATGGACCAGCAACATGTAATGAACTACTACTGATGGAAACATTCTCTGCATGTAAAAGTTTATCATGACAACTATTACAAACCACAGCTGGAGGAACAGTTACCACAAGTTTACAACAAATGTACTTAGCTTTGGTAGAATATCAGGAAGCAGGATTCCAGCAGTAGATTCTGAGACAGGATCAGATTGAGACATCTTGCAGTATGTAAAAGAAAAAACAATATATAAAGCAAAATTATCAATTTCCTTATATGACAGTTTCAGGAATGGGAAAAAATGCAAACAGAATAGGCCTTTGACAGAGAAAAAAAGACCAGAGGCAAAAGGAATGAGGTCTTAAATAATGCAAAAATGTCCGGAACGAAACTCGAGTGTCATAGATGACGCAACCTCGTGAAAAGACTCGGCACCAACTAAGACACCGGAAATGACGAATTTGCATCAACAAACGTAATTGTCGCGCCAAAAAAGTCTTGCGCCAAGAATGACGCAATAAATTATAGCATTTTGCGCTCTCTCGCAAGCCTAATACAGCCCGCAATTTAGAAAGAATCAATTTAAAAACCTCAGGTAAGAAAATAAAAATCTTTTTTTTTTTTTATATAGCATTTCCCAGATATGAAACTGACAGTCTGCAAAAAGGAAATATACTGATAAACCTGAATCATGGCAAAACATTATTTATGCTTACCTGATAAATGTATTTCTCTTGTGGTGTATCCAGTCCACAGATCATCCATTACTTGTGGGATATTCTCCTTCCCAACAGGAAGCTGCAAGAGGATCACCCACAGCAGAGCTGTCTCTATAGCTCCTCCCCTAACTGCCACCTCCAGTCATTCGACCGAAGACAAGCAAGAGAAAGGAGAAACCATAGGGTGCAGTGGTGACTGTAGTTTAAAAATAAAATATACCTGCCTTAAAATGACAGGGCGGGCCGTGGACTGGATACACCACAAGAGAAATAAATTTATCAGGTAAGTATAAATTATGTTTTCTCTTGTAAGGTGTATCCAGTCCACAGATCATCCATTACTTGTGGGATACCAATAACAAAGCTAGAGTACACGGATGAAGGGAGGGACAAGGCAGGTACTTAAACAGAAGGTACCACTGCCTGTAAAACCCTTCTCCCAAAAATAGCCTCCGAAGAAGCAAAAGTATCAAATTTATAAAACTTTGAAAAAGTATGAAGTGAAGACCAAGTCGCCGCCTTGCAAATCTGTTCAACAGAAGCCTCATTTTTAAAAGCCCATGTGGAAGCCACAGCTCTAGTAGAATGAGCTGTAATACTTTCAGGAGGCTGCTGGCCAGCAGTCTCATAAGCTAAGCATATTATACTTCTTAGCCAAAACGAAAGAGAAGTTGCCGAAGCCTTTTGGCCTCTCCTCTGTCCAGAGTAGACAACAAACAAAGCAGATGTTTGACGAAAGTCTTTAGTAGCTTGTAAATAAAACTTTAAAGCACGAAACACGTCAAGATTGTGTAATAGACGTTCCTTCTTTGAAGAAGGATTAGGACACAATGACGGAACAACAATCTCCTGATTGATATTCTTATTAGATACCACCTTAGGTAAAAACCCAGGTTTGGTACGCAAAACTACCTTATCTGCATGGAAGATCAGATAAGGGGAATCACACTGTAAGGCAGATAACTCGGAAACTCTACGAGCCGAGGAAATAGCTACCAAAAACAGAACTTTCCAAGATAAAAGCTTGATATCTATGGAATAAAGAGGTTCAAACAGAACCCCTTGGAGAACTTTAAGAACCAAATTTAAACTCCATGGCGGAGCAACTGGTTTAAACACAGGCTTGATTCTAACTAAAGCCTGACAAAACGCCTGAACGTCTGGAACATCCGCCAGACGCTTGTGCAAAAGAATAGACAGAGCAGAAATCTGTCCCTTTAAGGAACTAGCTGACAATCCCTTTTCCAATCCTTCTTGGAGAAAAGATAATATCCTGGGAATCCTGACTTTACTCCATGAGTAACCCTTGGATTCACAATAAAGATATTTACGCCATATCTTATGATAGATTTTCCTGGTGACAGGCTTTCGTGCCTGAATTAAGGTATCAATGACTGACTCGGAGAAGCCACGCTTTGATAAAAAACATAATTTATGTAAGAACTTACCTGATAAATTCATTTCTTTCATATTAGCAAGAGTCCATGAGCTAGTGACGTATGGGATATACATTCCTACCAGGAGGGGCAAAGTTTCCCAAACCTCAAAATGCCTATAAATACACCCCTCACCACACCCACAATTCAGTTTAACGAATAGCCAAGAAGTGGGGTGATGAAAAAGTGCGAAAGCATATAAAATAAGGAATTGGAATAATTGTGCTTTATACAAAAATCATAACCACCACAAAAAAAGGGCGGGCCTCATGGACTCTTGCTAATATGAAAGAAATGAATTTATCAGGTAAGTTCTTACATAAATTATGTTTTCTTTCATGTAATTAGCAAGAGTCCATGAGCTAGTGACGTATGGGATAATGATTACCCAAGATGTGGATCTTTCCACACAAGAGTCACTAGAGAGGGAGGGATAAAATAAAGACAGCCAATTCCTGCTGAAAATAATCCACACCCAAAATAAAGTTTAATGAAAAACATAAGCAGAAGATTCAGACTGAAACCGCTGCCTGAAGTACTTTTCTACCAAAAACTGCTTCAGAAGAAGAAAATACATCAAAATGGTAGAATTTAGTAAAAGTATGCAAAGAGGACCAAGTTGCTGCTTTGCAAATCTGATCAACCGAAGCTTCATTCCTAAACGCCCAGGAAGTAGAAACTGACCTGGTAGAATGAGCTGTAATCCTCTGAGGCGGAGTTTTACCCGACTCAACATAGGCAAGATGAATTAAAGATTTCAACCAAGATGCCAAAGAAATGGCAGAAGCTTTCTGGCCTTTTCTAGAACCGGAAAAGATAACAAATAGACTAGAAGTCTTTCGGAAAGACTTAGTAGCTTCAACATAATATTTCAAAGCTCTAACAACATCCAAAGAATGCAATGATTTCTCCATAGAATTCTTAGGATTAGGACATAATGAAGGAACCACAATTTCTCTACTAATGTTGTTGGAATTCACAACTTTAGGTAAAAATTCAAAAGAAGTTCGCAACACCGCCTTATCCTGATGAAAAATCAGAAAAGGAGACTCACAAGAAAGAGCAGATAATTCAGAAACTCTTCTGGCAGAAGAGATGGCTAAAAGGAACAAAACTTTCCAAGAAAGAAATTTAATGTCCAATGAATGCATAGGTTCAAAGGGAGGAGCTTGAAGAGCTCCCAGAACCAAATTCAAACTCCAAGGAGGAAAAATTGACTTAATGAAAGGTTTTATACGAACCAAAGCTTGTACAAAACAATGAATATCAGGAAGAATAGCAATCTTTCTGTGAAAAAGAACAGAAAGAGCAGAGATTTGTCCTTTCAAGGAACTTGCAGACAAACCCTTATCTAAACCATCCTGAAGAAACTGTAAAATTCTCGGTATTCTAAAAGAATGCCAAGAAAAATGATGAGAAAGACACCAAGAAATATAAGTCTTCCAGACTCTATAATATATCTCTCTAGATACAGATTTACGAGCCTGTAACATAGTATTAATCACAGAGTCAGAGAAACCTCTTTGACCAAGAATCAAGCGTTCAATCTCCATACCTTTAAATTTAAGGATTTCAGATCCTGATGGAAAAAAGGACCTTGTGACAGAAGGTCTGGTCTTAACGGAAGAGTCCACGGTTGGCAAGAGGCCATCCGGACAAGATCCGCATACCAAAACCTGTGAGGCCATGCCGGAGCTACCAGCAGAACAAACGAGCATTCCTTCAGAATCTTGGAGATTACTCTTGGAAGAAGAACTAGAGGCGGAAAGATATAGCCAGGATGATACTTCCAAGGAAGTGATAATGCATCCACTGCCTCTGCCTGAGGATCCCGGGATCTGGACAGATATCTGGGAAGTTTCTTGTTTAGATGAGACGCCATCAGATCTATTTCTGGAAGTTCCCACATTTGAACAATCTGAAGAAATACCTCTGGGTGAAGAGACCATTCGCCCGGATGCAACGTTTGGCGACTGAGATAATCCGCTTCCCAATTGTCTACACCTGGGATATGAACCGCAGAGATTAGACAGGAGCTGGATTCCGCCCAAACCAAAATTCGAGATACTTCTTTCATAGCCAGAGGACTGTGAGTCCCTCCTTGATGATTGATGTATGCCACAGTTGTGACATTGTCTGTCTGAAAACAAATGAACGATTCTCTCTTCAGAAGAGGCCAAAACTGAAGAGCTCTGAAAATTGCACGGAGTTCCAAAATATTGATCGGTAATCTCACCTCCTGAGATTCCCAAACTCCTTGTGCCGTCAGAGATCCCCACACAGCTCCCCAACCTGTGAGACTTGCATCTGTTGAAATTACAGTCCAGGTTGGAAGCACAAAAGAAGCCCCCTGAATTAAACGATGGTGATCTGTCCACCACGTTAGAGAGTGTCGAACAATCGGTTTTAAAGATATTAATTGAGATATCTTTGTGTAATCCTTGCACCATTGATTCAGCATACAGAGCTGAAGAGGTCGCATGTGAAAACGAGCAAAGGGGATCGCGTCCGATGCAGCAGTCATAAGACCTAGAATTTGCATGCATAAGGCTACCGAAGGGAATGATTGAGACTGAAGGTTTCGACAAGCTGAAATCAATTTTAGACGTCTCTTGTCTGTTAAAGACAGAGTCATTGACACTGAATATATCTGGAAACCCAGAAAGGTTACCCTTGTCTGAGGAATCAATGAACTTTTTGGTAAATTGATCCTCCAACCATGATCTTGAAGAAACAACACAAGACGATTCGTATGAGATTCTGCTAAATGTAAAGACTGAGCAAGTACCAAGATATCGTCCAAATAAGGAAATACCACAATACCCTGTTCTCTGATTACAGACAGAAGGGCACCGAGAACCTTTGTAAAAATTCTTGGAGCTGTAGCTAGGCCAAACGGCAGAGCCACAAACTGGTAATGCTTGTCCAGAAAAGAGAATCTCAGGAACTGATAATGATCTGGATGAATCGGAATATGCAGATATGCATCCTGTAAATCTATTGTGGACATATAATGCCCTTGCTGAACAAAAGGCAAGATAGTCCTTACAGTTACCATCTTGAACGTTGGTATCCTTACATAACGATTCAATATTTTTAGATCCAGAACTGGTCTGAAGGAATTCTCCTTCTTTGGTACAATGAAGAGATTTGAATAAAACCCCATCCCCTGTTCCGGAACTGGAACTGGCATAATTACTCCAGCCAACTCTAGATCTGAAACACAATTCAGAAATGCTTGAGCTTTCACTGGATTTACTGGGACACGGGAAAGAAAAAATCTCTTTGCAGGAGGTCTCATCTTGAAACCAATTCTGTACCCTTCTGAAACAATGTTCTGAATCCAAAGATTGTGAACAGAATTGATCCAAATTTCTTTGAAAAAACGTAACCTGCCCCCTACCAGCTGAGCTGGAATGAGGGCCGCACCTTCATGAGGACTTAGAAGCAGGCTTTGCCTTTCTAGCAGGCTTGGATTTATTCCAGACTGGAGATGGTTTCCAAACTGAAACTGCTCCTGAGGATGAAGGATTAGGCTTTTGTTCTTTGTTGAAACGAAAGGAACGAAAACGATTATTAGCCCTGTTTTTACCTTTAGATTTTTTATCCTGTGGTAAAAAAGTTCCTTTCCCACCAGTAACAGTTGAGATAATAGAATCCAACTGAGAACCAAATAATTTGTTACCCTGGAAAGAAATGGAAAGTAGAGTTGATTTAGAAGCCATATCAGCATTCCAAGTCTTAAGCCATAAAGCTCTTCTAGCTAAAATAGCTAGAGACATAAACCTGACATCAACTCTGATAATATCAAAAATGGCATCACAGATAAAAGTATTAGCATGCTGAAGAAGAATTATAATATCATGAGAATCATGATCTGTTACTTGTTGCGCTAAAGTTTCCAACCAAAAAGTTGAAGCTGCAGCAACATCAGCCAAAGATATTGCAGGTCTAAGAAGATTACCTGAACACAGATAAGCTTTTCTTAGAAAGGATTCAATTTTCCTATCTAAAGGATCCTTAAACGAAGTACCATCTGACGTAGGAATAGTAGTACGTTTAGCAAGGGTAGAAATAGCCCCATCAACTTTAGGGATTTTGTCCCAAAATTCTAATCTGTCAGACGGCACAGGATATAATTGCTTAAAACGTTTAGAAGGAGTAAATGAATTACCCAATTTATCCCATTCTTTGGAAATTACTGAAGAAAAAGCATTAGGAACAGGAAAAACTTCTGGAATAACCACAGGAGATTTAAATACCTTATCCAAACGTTTAGAATTAGTATCAAGAGGACCAGAATCCTCTATTTCTAAAGCAATTAGTACTTCTTTAAGTAAAGAACGAATAAATTCCATTTTAAATAAATATGAAGATTTATCAGCATCAATCTCTGAGACAGAATCCTCTGAACCAGAAGAGTCATCAGAATCAGAATGATGATGTTCATTTAAAAATTCATCTGTAGGGAGAGAAGTTTTAAAAGATTTTTTACGTTTACTAGAAGGAGAAATAACAGACTTAGCCTTCTTTATGGATTCAGAAACAAAATCTCTTATGTTATCAGGAACATTCTGCACCTTAGATGTTGAAGGAACTGCAACAGACAATGGTACTTTACTAAAGGAAATATTATCTGCATTAACAAGTTTGTCATGACAATTAATACAAACAACAGCCGGAGGAATAGCTACCAAAAGTTTACAGCAGATACACCTAGCTTTGGTAGATCCAGCACTAGACAGCGATTTTCCTGTAGTATCTTCTGACTCAGATGCAACGTGAGACATCTTGCAATATGTAAGAGAAAAAACAACAAATAAAGCAAAATTGATCAAATTCCTTAAATGACAGTTTCAGGAATGGGAAAAAATGCCAAAGAACAAGCTTCTAGCAACCAGAAGCAATGAAAAATGAGACTTAAATAATGTGGAGACAAAAACGACGCCCATATTTTTTAGCGCCAAATAAGACGCCCACATTATTTGGCGCCTAAATGCTTTTGGCGCCAAAAATGACGCCACATCCGGAACGCCGACACTTTTGGCGCAAAATAACGTCAAAAAATTACGCAACTTCCGGCGACACGTATGACGCCGGAAACGGAAAAGATTTTTTGCGCCAAAAAAGTCCGCGCCAAGAATGACGCAATAAAATGAAGCATTTTCAGCCCCCGCGAGCCTAACAGCCCACAGGGAAAAAGAGTCAAATTTTTGAAGGTAAGAAAAAATGATTAATTCAAATGCATTATCCCAAATATGAAACTGACTGTCTGAAATAAGGAACGTTGAACATCCTGAGTCAAGGCAAATAAATGTTTGAATACATATATTTAGAACTTTATAAACAAAGTGCCCAACCATAGCTTAGAGTGTCACAGAAAATAAGATTTACTTACCCCAGGACACTCATCTACATGTTTGTAGAAAGCCAAACCAGTACTGAAACGAGAATCAGCAGAGGTAATGGTATATATAAGAGTATATCGTCGATCTGAAAAGGGAGGTAAGAGATGAATCTCTACGACCGATAACAGAGAACCTATGAAATAGACCCCGTAGAAGGAGATCACTGCATTCAAATAGGCAATACTCTCCTCACATCCCTCTGACATTCACTGCACGCTGAGAGGAAAACCGGGCTCCAACTTGCTGCGGAGCGCATATCAACGTAGAATCTAGCACAAACTTACTTCACCACCTCCATCGGAGGCAAAGTTTGTAAAACTGAATTGTGGGTGTGGTGAGGGGTGTATTTATAGGCATTTTGAGGTTTGGGAAACTTTGCCCCTCCTGGTAGGAATGTATATCCCATACGTCACTAGCTCATGGACTCTTGCTAATTACATGAAAGAAACAAGCGTTTAATCTCCAGGCAGTCAGTCTCAGAGAAATTAGATTTGGATGATTGAAAGGACCCAGAAGTAGAAGGTCCTGTCTCAGAGGCAGAGTCCATGGTGGGAGGGATGACATGTCCACCAGATCTGCATACCAAGTCCTGCGTGGCCACGCAGGTGCTATCAAAATCACTGATGCTCTCTCCTGCTTGATTTTGGCAATCAGACGAGGGAGCAGAGGAAATGGTGGAAACACATAAGCCAGGTTGAAGGACCAAGGCGCTGTTAGAGCATCTATCAGCGTTGCCTTGGGATCCCTGGACCTGGATCCGTAACAAGGAAGTTTGGCGTTCTGGCGAGACGCCATGAGATCCAGTCCTGGTTTGCCCCAACGTTGAACCAATTGTGCAAACACCTCCGGATGGAGTTCCCACTCCCCCAGATGAAAAGTCTGTCGACTTATAAAATCCGCCTCCCAGTTCTCTACACCTGGGATATGGATAGCTGATAGGTGGCAAGAGTGAATCTCTGCCCAACGAATTATCTTTGAAACTTCCAAAATCGCTAGGGAACTCCTTGTTCCCCCTTGATGGTTGATGTAAGCCACAGTCGTGATGTTGTCCGACTGAAATCTGATGAACCTCATTGTCGCTAGCTAAGGCGAAGTCTGAAGAGCATTGAAAATCGCTCTTAGTTCCAGAATGTTTATTGGAAGGATGGTCTCCTCCTGAGTCCACGATCCCTGAGCCTTCAGGGAGTTCCAGACTGCCCCCCAGCCTAGAAGGCTGGCATCTGTTGTTACTATTGTCCAATCTGGCCTGCGGAAGGTCATACCTTTGGACAGATGGACCCGAGATAGCCACCAGAGAAGAGAATCCCTGGTCTCTTGATCCAGATTTAGTAGGGGGGACAAATCTGTGTAATCCCCATTCCACTGACTGAGCATGCAAAGTTGCAGCGGTCTGAGATGTAGGCGGGCAAACGGCACTATGTCCATTGCCGCTACCATTAAGCCGATTACTTCCATACACTGAGCCACCGAAGGGCGAGAAGTAGAATAAAGAACACAGCAAGAATTTAGAAGTTTTGATAACCTGGTCTCTGTCAGGTAAATCCTCATTTCTACAGAATCTATCAGAGTTCCCAGAAAGGAAACTCTTGTGAGAGGGGATAGAGAACTTTTCTCTTCGTTCACTTTCCACCCGTGCGACCTTAGAAATGCCAGAACTATGTCCGTATGAGACTTGGCAATTTGGAAATTTGACACCTGTATCAGAATGTCGTCTAAATAAGGGGCCACTGCTATGCTCCGCGGCCTTAGGACCACCAGAAGTGACCCCAGAACCTTCATAAAGATTCTTGGAGCTGTAGCTAACCCAAAGGGAAGAGCTACAAACTGGTAATGCCTGTCCAGGAAGGCAAACCTGAGAAACCGATGATGATCTTTGTGTATCGGAATGTGAAGATAAGCATCCTTTAAATCCACTGTAGTCATGTATTGACCCTCCTGGATCATAGGTAGGATGGTACGAATAGTCTCCATCTTGAATGATGGGACCCTGAGAAATTTGTTTAGGATCTTGAGATCTAAGATTGGTCTGAAGGTTCCCTCTTTCTTGGGAACCACAAACAGATTTGAATAGAAGCCTTGTCCCTGTTCCTCCTTTGGAACTGGGTGGATCACTCCCATAACTTGGAGGTCTTGAACACAATGTAAGAATGCCTCTCTCTTTATCTGGTTTGCAGATAATTGTGAAAGGTGAAATCTCCCTTTTGGAGGGGAAGCTTTAAAGTCCAGAAAATATACCTGGGATACAATTTCCAACTCCCAGGGATCCTGGACATCTCTTGCCCAAGCCTGGGCGAAGAGAGAAAGTCTGCCCCCTACTAGATCCGTTACTGGGTCGGGGGCCAATCCTTCATGCTGTCTTAGAGGCAGCAGCAGGCTTTTTGGCCTGCTTACCTTTGTTCCAAGCCTGGTTAGGTCTCCAGACCGACTTGGACTGGGCAAAAGTTCCCTCTTGCTTTGTATTAGAGGAAGTTGATGCCGCGCTCGTCTTAAAGTTTCGAAAGGCACGAAAATTAGTCTGTTTGGCCCTTGATTTATTAGACCTGTCCTGAAGGAGGGCATGACCTTTTCCTCCCGTGATATCAGAAATGATCTCCTTCAAACCAGGCCCGAATAGGGTCTGCCCCTTGAAAGGAATATTAAGACGCTTAGACTTTGAAGTAACATCAGCTGACCATGATTTAAGCCATAGCGCCCTACGCGCCTGA
This sequence comes from Bombina bombina, assembly GCF_027579735.1. NCBI lineage: Eukaryota > Metazoa > Chordata > Amphibia > Anura > Bombinatoridae > Bombina > Bombina bombina. The sequence continues at coordinate 1,180,649 of NC_069510.1, forward strand.
ATAGCAAAACCAGAATTCTTAGCCGTTAGTTTAGTCAAATGAACAATGGCATCAGAAACAAATGAATTGGCTAGCTTAAGTTCTCTAAGCTTGTCAAGTATATCGTCCAATGGGGTCTCTACCTGTAAAGCCTCTTCCAGAGACTCAAACCAGAAGGCCGTCGTAGCAGTGACTGGGGCAATGCATGCAAGAGGTTGTAGAATAAAACACTGTTGAATAAACATTTTCTTAAGGTAACCCTCTAAATTTTTATCCATTGGCTCTAAGAAAGCACAACTGTCCTCAACGGGGATAGTAGTACGCTTAGCTAGGGTAGAAACTTCTCCCTCCACCTTAGGGACCGTTTGCCATAAGTTCCGTGTGGCGGCATCTATTGGAAACAATTTCTTAAAAATAGGAGGGGGAGAGAACGGTACACCTGGTCTATCCCATTCCTTAGTAATAATTTCTGAAAACCTTTTAGGTATTGGAAAAACATCAGTGTAAACAGGCACTGCATAGTATTTATCCAATCTGCACAATTTCTCTGGCACTGCAATGGTGTCACAGTCATTCAGAGTAGCTAAAACCTCCCTGAGCAACACGCGGAGGTGTTCAGGCTTAAATTTAAATGTTGCCATATCAGAATCAGGTTGAATCATCTTCCCTGAGTCAGAAACATCACCCACAGAAAGAAGCTCTCCTTCCTCAGCTTCTGCATATTGTGAGGGGGTATCAGACATAGCTACTAAAGCGTCAGATTGCTCTGTATTTCTTCTAACCCCAGAGCTGTCTCGCTTTCCTCGTAACCCAGGTAGTCTGGATAATACCGCTGACAGTGTATTATCCATGACTGCCGCCATGTCTTGTAAAGTAAACGCCATGGGCGCGCTGGATGTACTTGGCGCCTCTTGAGCGTGAGTCCCTTGAGCGGGAGTCAAAGGCTCTGACACGTGGGGCGAGTTAGTCGGCATAACTTCCCCCTTGTCAGATTCCTCTGGTGATAAATCTTTTAAAGACAGAATATGGTCTTTATAACTTAAAGTGAAATCAGTACATTTGGTACACATTCTAAGAGGGGGTTCCACCATGGCTTCTAAACATAATGAACAAGAAGTTTCCTCTATGTCAGACATGTTTAAACAGACTAGCAATGAGACCAGCAAGCTTGGAAAACACTTTACATAAAGTTAACAAGCAAACAATAAAAACGGTACTGTGCCTTTAAGAAAAATAAAAAAGGTCAGAATTTGAAAAATAGTGAAAAAAAGCAGTAAATCAAACAAAATTTTTACAGTGTGTATAATAGGCTAACAGAGCATTGCACCCACTTGCAAATGGATGATTAACCCCTTAGTTTCAAAAACGGATCAAAAAAACGAAATAGACGTTTTTTAACAGTCACAACAAACTGCCACAGCTCTGCTGTGGCCCTACCTTGCCATACAAACGACTTTGGAAAGCACCAAAACGCTTCAGAGAGGTCCTAAGCATTCAGGGAACTCTTTCAAGGAAACTGGATGTCTCAGTCTGCAAAAGCTAATGCGCATTTAGACGCAAAATTAGTCCCCTCCCACTCCTGTCTACACAATGAGAGGCCTAGCAAAACTATCCCTAGGCAAATTTTAGCCAGCCATGTGGAAAAACTGGGCCCCAATAAAGTTTTATCACCAAAAAGCATATAAAAAACGTTTAAGCACTCCCAGCAAACGTCTTATATTTCAGTAATTTGAAAAAATAATAAGAGTGTTACCTCTAATAGTAAGCATAATACTAGTCGTTATTAAATCACTGTAATCAGGCTTACCTTAAATAAGTCCGGTATCAACAGCATTTTCTAGCATACACATTTCTCTAGAAAAATTTAGACTGCACATACCTCATAGCAGGATACCCTGCACGTCATTCCCCAAGCTGAAGTTACCTCTCTCTTCAGTTATGTGTGAGAACAGCAATGGATCTTAGTTACAACCTGCTAAGATCATTAGAGACCACAGGCAGACTCTTCTATTTTCTGCCTGAGACCAAAATAGTACAACTCCGGTACCATTTAAAAAATAACAAACTTTTGAATTGAAGAAAAACAACTAAATTACACCACATCTCTCTAACTGCTTCCATGCTTGTCGAGAGCTGCAAGAGAATGACTGGAGGTGGCAGTTAGGGGAGGAGCTATATAGACAGCTCTGCTGTGGGTGATCCTCTTGCAGCTTCCTGTTGGGAAGGAGAATATCCCACAAGTAATGGATGATCCGTGGACTGGATACACCTTACAAGAGCAATATAAGTACAAACATATATTTAGAACTTTATATATAAAGTGCCAAACCATAGCTGAGAGTGTCTTAAGTAAATGAAACATACTTACCAAAAGACACCCATCCACATATAGCAGATAGCCAAACCAGTACTTAAACGAGAATCAGTAGAGGAAATGGTATATAAGAGTATATTGTCGATCTGAAAAGGGAGGTAGGAGATGAATCTCTACGACCGATAACAGAGAACCTATGAAATAGATCCCAGTTAGGAAGACCATTGTATTCAATAGGTGATACTCCCTTCACATCCCTCTGACATTCACTGTACTCTGAGAGGAACCAGGCTTCAACATGCTGAGAAGCGCATATCAACGTAGAAATCTAGCACAAACTTACTTCACCACCTCCATAGGAGGCAAAGTTTGTAAAACTGAATTGTGGGTGTGGTGAGGGGTGTATTTATAGGCATTTTGAGGTTTGGGAAACTTTGCCCCTCCTGGTAGGATTGTATATCCCATATGTCACTAGCTCATGGACTCTTGCCAATTACATGAAAGAAATAATAAAAATGGTGCCATCAACCACTCCGTTCTCGGCCAGAGAAGAGTCATGTGATCAGCAGAGAAATGAAGTACGCATCTAACAAACCACGCACTTCATTCTCACAGCAGCCGAGTCAAATATCAAAAATGGCAATTAGTAAGACGCAATATGGCTGTTCTAACCACTAGCGAATTAATTCAAAATATTCTTCGCTCTCTACGGCTGTTCCAATTGTTCAGAGGAATCTATAAATGTACAGCCAGAAAACGAAGCTGTCACATAGCACTTCATGTAAAAGCTTGACAAATAACGATCTTGCCCAGACAGTGAAACATGTACACATGCAAGATAAAAACAAAGCCTCTGGGGATAATATCTACCATAAAGAAATTTCCCCCTAAAGTCTCACACATAAAAAAGTGCCTGCCACTGCCTAAATAAAATACTCCCAGAGGATTAAGTGTCCCAATAAAGTTGCAGCTCCTTCTTTTAATTTCTTAAGTGCCGATCTCCTAACCTAGAAGATAAACACACTTACCTGCAATCTAGATGTCAGGCAGGACGACAGCTTACACGGTGTGAGAGGACGCCACTCCTCACAGAGATCTGTAGAAAGAGATAGAAGAGTAAACCTACTCTGGCTTTCTATACCATGGGCAGCAGCACTGGGGATTGTGGGAAGGGGAGTGATACTTAACAGCTTTGCTGTGGTGCTCTTTGCCTCCTCCTGCTGGCCAGGAGTGATATTCCCAATAGTAATTGATATATTAGGAAAGAAATGTGGGGTTTTATGTCCCTTTAACCCTGCCCTTGTGCCAGAAGAGCACCTTTACCTCCAGTGACTGTAGCAATGACAGCACCTAGTCCAGGTCCATATAAGATCTTTCCATTAAATGATCTACAGGGAATACACAGTTCCCATAGACTGCAATGTAAAAGCACTTTTCAGGGCAGTTTTTATAACACCCCACTCCCACCAACTTTAGCCCCCAAAAACTGCTAAGTGCAGTTACTTTATTGAAAAATAAAGATGCTACTATAATTATTTTTTTAATAACGTATATTAAACAGTATTTTGGGGCAGTTGGGGCATATTTATAACATTAACCAGAAATCTGATCTCTGGTTAATTTTATAAGTTCTAATTGCTACCGCAAGTTCACAGTAGCAATAACCAGCTACTTGTAAAGGCTGGTTATTTATTGCATGCCCGCAAACAGGAAAATTTGCCCACATAGCCTCATACTCATGCCGTCAGACATGGCAGAGAACCTAGCGCAGCCAAGGGAGTAAGTTGCACAGTGATGGGCAGCGAAGATTAAATATATATGTATATGAATATACACTAGTACAGTACTGTGCAAAAGTCCATTTTAACACAGTTTTAATGCCCATCCATATTTATTTTTCAGTCTGTTTTTTTTTAGATACAAACAAAAAATACAGGAAATATGTACACAAAATATAACCCCACCCACAATTTTCAGAACAAAATGGCTTCTTCAGGCAAAAGTGTATATTTAGTGTGACCTCCATTGGAACTAAGCACATCTTAAACTCTTTTTGGGAGACTGTCTTGAAGTTTCAGCCGTTGCTGATTGGAGCGCCACCCGTCACATGGTGGAGAAGTATCCAAGATGTAATCGAGTACCCAGAAGCTACACGGGGCTTGAGGAGTAAGTGGTGTATCGTTTCCGCTACGGAAGGGGACTGCCCGCCTTGGATGCACAAGTGACATCACCTTTTTGAAGCACAGATTTCCAGCTACGAAGGACGGTGAGTAACTGACCTGGTAAATGAAGGTAATCCTGTTTGCGGCTCTTGGGGACTTCATTTACGCTGTGTTGTGGGGGCAGCCCACTGCATTAAAGGCTCATTTAGGGACACTCATTGATTATACTACCTAGGCATTTCTGTGGTCGGAGTTGGCCTTTACTGCTTTCTCTAACTTCTCCCTTGGAACTAAGTACATCCTGAACTCTTTTGGGGAGACTGTTCTGAAGTAATCTTCTAGAATATTATACCAGGCTTCTTTCAGCACCAGAGATCTTCTTTAGATTTAGATGGTCTTTTATTTAATTGCTCTGTCCAGATTATCCCATACTGCCTCTATAATTTTCAGGTCTGGACTCTGTCGAGGAGTTTTTTCAGCTATTTTTCCTCTCCAAATATGATTTCACTGCATTAGCAGTGTGCTTGGGATCATTATCACGGTGAAAAATAAACCATTCCCAATCATGTACTTTCTAGAAGGAATGAAATTCTGAATTAAAACCTGTACTTTTCAGCATTCATGATCCCATCAATTCGGACAATATCACCAACACCACTCAACCTCCACCATATTTCATAGAAGGCCGCAAGCACTCATTCTTCCATCTCTCTCCAACTCTCCTCACATACTGGTGACGATTGGATTCAAAAATGTCAAACTTGCATTTGTCACTCCATAACTACTCTTTTCCACTGATCTTCATTCCAATCTTTATAAGCTTTAGCATATGTCAGCCTTTTCAACCCGTTCCCATCCTGAAAAAGTGGTTTCTTGGCTGCTACCCTTCCCCAAAGACCATTACTGATCAAGCTTCTTCAGACTGTAGAAGGGTCAACTTGGCATCGCGATGAAGATGCCAGATGCTGGAACAGGTCCTTGCTGGACTTCTTACAGTCTCTCAAAGAAGAAGCTTTAAGTTTTCTTGGCCTTCCAGTTCTTTTTGTGTCCTTGACCTCTCCCTGATTCTTCAAATAACAAGAACAGCTTGAATACCACATCTTGAGAATCCAGTTTTTTGCTGATTTCCCTTTGAGAGTGGCCTTGCTGATGTGAAAGTATGATTTAATCATGAAATGATGTGATTGAAAGTTTTTTTTTTTTGTTTAAACAAATTTTTTATTGACTTTTTGGGAAATAACAAGGACATAGAATGAACAACAAAAAAAACAGTAAATGCTTTTCAGTTACATTAAGATATTATAACATCTTATTGACCATTTCTTTCCCTTTTTTGAAGGAAAACAAAAATAAAATTAAAAATAAATGCTTTGGGTGAGAGGGAGAGAGGTGGACTGAGGAAGGGTATGGAGAGGGTTAGGGCAAATAATAATAGGGATTAGTAAAAAGGTATATAACGAGAGAAGGGATATATAGGGGGCGGGAGGGAGAAAGGAGGTTTGAGGAAGGATATGGAGAGGGTTAGGGTGGGCGGTGATAGGGATCAGTAGAAAGTTTGTTTTATTAGCAAACTTCCAATTAATTAAACCCATACCACATGTGTATGTAATGCTCAAGAATGTCTTGCACAAACCTGGTGTAATAGACCTTTTTCACAGCAGTCATTTTGACATGAAATAGTTGGACAAATACAGGTGTTAAAACAGAAAGGAAAGGAAGTGGAGCGCTACAAAGCTAATATCAGTAATGTATAGTGCAGAAGAGATATATGAAAATGAAGACACAGTCTGGGTATTAAAACATCAATCTCAACTAAATCATTAATTATATACTAGACTTATTTAATAAAATAATGTGACACATAAAAACACGCTCTCTTAGCAATAAAATCGTAAAAGATAAAAACTCCCTACTACTGATACTAGATGGCCAACTTCAGTAAAAATGGGCAAAACAAAGTTGTAAAACCCCCCACAGATATTGATATCTTAAAAACTCAGCAGATTAAAATTGATCATATGTCACCAATAGCGACCAAAAATGTGTGAGTAATTCAGGTTTGTAAAGTTCCAGGTTTTGGAGAGACCTCTGATATTCTACCAAATGCAAGAAAGTACCCGATTTGTCCTCAAGTGTTCCAAGTAGGTTGTGAATCCTACCAGCTCAATAGCTTTATTCTGTGGCCAAAAGCCGGTCCTGGAGCCTCCGTACAATTCTTCAGCGTCTAGGGGGAGACCGCGAATTCTTCCAGCGGTCACGTGATAGATTTCGGCACTACAACAAGCTGGATATTCCACACAACAATGTCTGTCTTACAGGAATAGCGGCAACGTGTTTCAGCTGTGCACTACAGGCTTGATCTGCTGATGTATAGTTTTTAAGATATCGATATCTGTGTTTTTTTTTGATGGCCAAACTAGTTTCAGTAGTAGGGAGTTTTTATCTGTTACAATTTTATTGCGTGTTTTTATATCTCTCTTCTGCACTATCAATTATTGATATTAGCGCTCCCCTTCCTTTCTGTTTGATCTTTCGTTTTCTACTGACGGCCTTGAGGGAGACTGTAGAGGATAAGGGCCTTTATATCATAGCAGAGCATAGTTCACAATTCTGTTCCCTGCCTCAAATACAGGTGTTAGCAATCACATTAATTAGGGTTCCATTCCATTTAAGTTTTCTTGAGCCAGGTTCCTGTTACTGCTCAAGTATAAGGGGAGGTCACACTAAATACTTGCCACTTTAACTTAGAGAAGCTGTATTTTTCAAATTGGTTTCTGTTTTTTTAATACTGCATACAAATATCCTGTATTTTCTGGTTAAATTTTCACATGAAGAGAATGCAATGTAAAGGCACTTTTCTAACACACCACACCCGCACACTTTAACCCCTTAAAATTGCTTCATGCAGCTTTTTTTTTTTTTTTTTTTTTAGCAAAAATAAAGATTCTACAATTTTTATTTTTCAAAAAGGAAACTAACATTATTTTGGGGGCAATTGGGGGATATTTTTTGAATAAACCAGAGACCTACTTCCAGTAAAAAAAGATGTGTAGTACACACTAACACAGGATATAAAGGAGGAGTACCAAGCTGCAGTAGCTTCCAATGGAAGAGCCCATCCTGTGTAGTACACAATAACACATGAGCTAAGGAAGGAGTACCAAGCTGCAGCAGCTTAAAGTAGAAGAGCCCATCCTGTGTAGTACACACTAACATAGAATCTAAGGAAGGAGTACCAAGCTGCAGGAGCTTCCAGTAGAAGAGCCCATCCTGTGTAGTACACACTAACATAGAGTCTAAGGAAGGAGTACCAAGATGCAGGAGCTTCCAGTAGAAGAGCCCATCCTGTGTAGTACACACTAACACAGGAGCTAAGGAAGGAGTACCAAGCTGCAGGAGCTTCCAGTAGAAGAGCCCATACTGTGTAGTACACACTAACATAGAATCTAAGGAAGGAGTACCAAGCTGCAGGAGCTTCCAGTAGAAGAGCCCATCCTGTGTAGTACACACAAACACATGAGCTAAGGAAGGAGTACCAAGCTGCAGGAGCTTCCAGTAGAAGATCCCATACTGTGTAGTACACGCTAACACAGGAGCTAAGGAAGGAGTACCAAGCTGCAGGAGCTTCCAGTAGAAGAGCCCATACTGTGTAGTACACACTAACATAGAATCTAAGGAAGGAGTACCAAGCTGCAGGAGCTTCCAGTAGAAGAGCCCATACTGTGTAGTACACACTAACATAGAATCTAAGGAAGGAGTACCAAGCTGCAGGAGCTTCCAGTAGAAGAGCCCATCCTGTGTAGTACACACTAACACAGGAGCTAAGGAAGGAGTACCAAGCTGCAGGAGCTTCCAGTAGAAGAGCCCATCCTGTGTAGTACACACTAACACAGGAGCTAAGGAAGGAGTACCAAGCTGCAGGAGCTTCCAGTAGAAGAGCCCATACTGTATAGTACACACTAACACAGGATCTAAGGAAGGAGTACCAAGCTGCAGGAGCTTCCAGTAGAAGAGCCCATCCTGTGTAGTACACACTAACACAGGAGCTAAGGAAGAAGTACCAAGCTGCAGGAGCTTCCAGTAGAAGAGCCCATCCTGTGTAGTACACACTAACACAGGAGCTAAGGAAGGAGTACCAAGCTGCAGGAGCTTCCAGTAGAAGAGCCCATACTGTGTAGTACACACTAACACAGGATCTAAGGAAGAAGTACCAAGCTGCAGGAGCTTCCAGTAGAAGAGCCCATACTGTGTAGTACACAATAACACAGGAGCTAAGGAAGAAGTACCAAGCTGCAGGAGCTTCCAGTAGAAGAGCCCATCCTGTGTAGTACACACTAACACAGGAGCTAAGGAAGGAGTACCAAGCTGCAGGAGCTTCCAGTAGAAGAGCCCATACTGTGTAGTACACACTAACACAGGAGCTAAGGAAGGAGTGCCAAGCTGCAGGAGCTTCCAGTAGAAGAGCCCATACTGTGTAGTACACAATAACACAGGAGCTAAGGAAGGAGTACCAAGCTGCAGGAGCTTCCAGTAGAAGAGCCCATACTGTGTAGTACAAACTAACACATGAGCTAAGGAAGGAGTACCAAGCTGCAGGAGCTTCCAGTAGAAGAGCCCATCCTGTGTAGTACACACTAACACATGAGCTAAGGAAGGAGTACCAAGCTGCAGGAGCTTCCAGTAGAAGAGCCCATCCTGTGTAGTACACAGTAACATAGAATCTAAGGAAGGAGTACCAAGCTGCAGGAGCTTCAAATGGAAGAGCCCATCCTGTGTAGTACACACTAACACATGAGCTAAGGAAGGAGTACCAAGCTGCAGTAGCTTCCAATGGAAGAGCCCATCCTGTGTAGTACACACTAACATAGAATCTAAGGAAGGAGTACCAAGCTGCAGGAGCATCCAGTAGAAGAGCCCATCCTGTGTAGTACACACTAACATAGAGTCTAAGGAAGGAGTACCAAGATGCAGGAGCTTCCAGTAGAAGAGCCCATCCTGTGTAGTACACACTAACACAGGAGCTAAGGAAGGAGTACCAAGCTGCAGGAGCTTCCAGTAGAAGAGCCCATACTGTGTAGTACACACTAACATAGAATCTAAGGAAGGAGTACCAAGCTGCAGGAGCTTCCAGTAGAAGAGCCCATCCTGTGTAGTACACACAAACACATGAGCTAAGGAAGGAGTACCAAGCTGCAGGAGCTTCCAGTAGAAGATCCCATACTGTGTAGTACACACTAACACAGGAGCTAAGGAAGGAGTACCAAGCTGCAGGAGCTTCCAGTAGAAGAGCCCATACTGTGTAGTACACACTAACATAGAATCTAAGGAAGGAGTACCAAGCTGCAGGAGCTTCCAGTAGAAGAGCCCATACTGTGTAGTACACACTAACATAGAATCTAAGGAAGGAGTACAAAGCTGCAGGAGCTTCCAGTAGAAGAGCCCATCCTGTGTAGTACACACTAACACAGGAGCTAAGGAAGGAGTACCAAGCTGCAGGAGCTTCCAGTAGAAGAGCCCATCATGTGTAGTACACACTAACACAGGAGCTAAGGAAGGAGTACCAAGCTGCAGGAGCTTCCAGTAGAAGAGCCCATACTGTATAGTACACACTAACACAGGATCTAAGGAAGGAGTACCAAGCTGCAGGAGCTTCCAGTAGAAGAGCCCATCCTGTGTAGTACACACTAACACAGGAGCTAAGGAAGAAGTACCAAGCTGCAGGAGCTTCCAGTAGAAGAGCCCATCCTGTGTAGTACACAATAACACAGGAGCTAAGGAAGGAGTACCAAGCTGCAGGAGCTTCCAGTAGAAGAGCCCATACTGTGTAGTACAAACTAACACATGAGCTAAGGAAGGAGTACCAAGCTGCAGGAGCTTCCAGTAGAAGAGCCCATCCTGTGTAGTACACACTAACACATGAGCTAAGGAAGGAGTACCAAGCTGCAGGAGATTCCAGTAGAAGAGCCCATCCTGTGTAGTACACAGTAACATAGAATCTAAGGAAGGAGTACCAAGCTGCAGGAGCTTCCAATGGAAGAGCCCATCCTGTGTAGTACACAATAACACATGAGCTAAGGAAGAAGTACCAAGCTGCAGCAGCTTAAAGTAGAAGAGCCCATCCTGTGTAGTACACACTAACATAGAATCTAAGGAAGGAGTACCAAGCTGCAGGAGCTTCCAGTAGAAGAGCCCATCCTGTGTAGTACACACTAACATAGAGTCTAAGGAAGGAGTACCAAGATGCAGGATCTTCCAGTAGAAGAGCCCATCCTGTGTAGTACACACTAACACAGGAGCTAAGGAAGGAGTACCAAGCTGCAGGAGCTTCCAGTAGAAGAGCCCATACTGTGTAGTACACACTAACATAGAATCTAAGGAAGGAGTACCAAGCTGCAGGAGCTTCCAGTAGAAGAGCCCATCCTGTGTAGTACACACAAACACATGAGCTAAGGAAGGAGTACCAAGCTGCAGGAGCTTCCAGTAGAAGATCCCATACTGTGTAGTACACACTAACACAGGAGCTAAGGAAGGAGTACCAAGCTGCAGGAGCTTCCAGTAGAAGAGCCCATACTGTGTAGTACACACTAACATAGAATCTAAGGAAGGAGTACCAAGCTGCAGGAGCTTCCAGTAGAAGAGCCCATACTGTGTAGTACACACTAACATAGAATCTAAGGAAGGAGTACCAAGCTGCAGGAGCTTCCAGTAGAAGAGCCCATCCTGTGTAGTACACACTAACACAGGAGCTAAGGAAGGAGTACCAAGCTGCAGGAGCTTCCAGTAGAAGAGCCCATCCTGTGTAGTACACACTAACACAGGAGCTAAGGAAGGAGTACCAAGCTGCAGGAGCTTCCAGTAGAAGAGCCCATACTGTATAGTACACACTAACACAGGATCTAAGGAAGGAGTACCAAGCTGCAGGAGCTTCCAGTAGAAGAGCCCATCCTGTGTAGTACACACTAACACAGGAGCTAAGGAAGAAGTACCAAGCTGCAGGAGCTTCCAGTAGAAGAGCCCATCCTGTGTAGTACACACTAACACAGGATCTAAGGAAGAAGTACCAAGCTGCAGGAGCTTCCAGTAGAAGAGCCCATCCTGTGTAGTACACACTAACACATGAGCTAAGGAAGGAGTACCAAGCTGCAGGAGCTTCCAGTAGAAGAGCACATCCTGTGTAGTACACACTAACATAGAGTCTAAGGAAGGAGTGCCAAGATGCAGGAGCTTCCAGTAGAAGAGCCCATCCTGTGTAGTACACACTAACACAGGAGCTAAGGAAGGAGTACCAAGCTGCAGGAGCTTCCAGTAGAAGAGCCCATACTGTGTAGTACACACTAACATAGAATCTAAGGAAGGAGTACCAAGCTGCAGGAGCTTCCAGTAGAAGAGCCCATCCTGTGTAGTACACACAAACACATGAGCTAAGGAAGGAGTACCAAGCTGCAGGAGCTTCCAGTAGAAGATCCCATACTGTGTAGTACACACTAACACCGGAGCTAAGGAAGGAGTACCAAGCTGCAGGAGCTTCCAGTAGAAGAGCCCATACTGTGTAGTACACACTAACATAGAATCTAAGGAAGGAGTACCAAGCTGCAGGAGCTTCCAGTAGAAGAGCCCATACTGTGTAGTACACACTAACATAGAATCTAAGGAAGGAGTACCAAGCTGCAGGAGCTTCCAGTAGAAGATCCCATACTGTGTAGTACAAACTAACACATGAGCTAAGGAAGGAGTACCAAGCTGCAGGAGCTTCCAGTAGAAGAGCCCATCCTGTGTAGTACACACTAACACATGAGCTAAGGAAGGAGTACCAAGCTGCAGGAGCTTCCAGTAGAAGAGCCCATCCTGTGTAGTACACAGTAACATAGAATCTAAGGAAGGAGTACCAAGCTGCAGGAGCTTCCAATGGAAGAGCCCATCCTGTGTAGTACACACTAACACATGAGCTAAGGAAGGAGTACCAAGCTGCAGTAGCTTCCAATGGAAGAGCCCATCCTGTGTAGTACACACTAACATAGAATCTAAGGAAGGAGTACCAAGCTGCAGGAGCTTCCAGTAGAAGAGCACATCCTGTGTAGTACACACTAACATAGAGTCTAAGGAAGGAGTACCAAGATGCAGGAGCTTCCAGTAGAAGAGCCCATCCTGTGTAGTACACACAAACACAGGAGCTAAGGAAGGAGTACCAAGCTGCAGGAGCTTCCAGTAGAAGAGCCCATACTGTGTAGTACACACTAACATAGAATCTAAGGAAGGAGTACCAAGCTGCAGGAGCTTCCAGTAGAAGAGCCCATCCTGTGTAGTACACACAAACACATGAGCTAAGGAAGGAGTACCAAGCTGCAGGAGCTTCCAGTAGAAGATCCCATACTGTGTAGTACACACTAACACAGGAGCTAAGGAAGGAGTACCAAGCTGCAGGAGCTTCCAGTAGAAGAGCCCATACTGTGTAGTACACACTAACATAGAATCTAAGGAAGGAGTACCAAGCTGCAGGAGCTTCCAGTAGAAGAGCCCATACTGTGTAGTACACACTAACATAGAATCTAAGGAAGGAGTACCAAGCTGCAGGAGCTTCCAGTAGAAGAGCCCATCCTGTGTAGTACACACTAACACAGGAGCTAAGGAAGGAGTACAAAGCTGCAGGAGCTTCCAGTAGAAGAGCCCATCCTGTGTAGTACACACTAACACAGGAGCTAAGGAAGGAGTACCAAGCTGCAGGAGCTTCCAGTAGAAGAGCCCATACTGTATAGTACACACTAACACAGGATCTAAGGAAGGAGTACCAAGCTGCAGGAGCTTCCAGTAGAAGAGCCCATCCTGTGTAGTACACACTAACACAGGAGCTAAGGAAGAAGTACCAAGCTGCAGGAGCTTCCAGTAGAAGAGCCCATCCTGTGTAGTACACAATAACACAGGAGCTAAGGAAGGAGTACCAAGCTGCAGGAGCTTCCAGTAGAAGAGCCCATACTGTGTAGTACAAACTAACACATGAGCTAAGGAAGGAGTACCAAGCTGCAGGAGATTCCAGTAGAAGAGCCCATCCTGTGTAGTACACAGTAACATAGAATCTAAGGAAGGAGTACCAAGCTGCAGGAGCTTCCAATGGAAGAGCCCATCCTGTGTAGTACACACTAACACATGAGCTAAGGAAGGAGTACCAAGCTGCAGTAGCTTCCAATGGAAGAGCCCATCCTGTGTAGTACACACTAACACATGAGCTAAGGAAGGAGTACCAAGCTGCAGGAGCTTCCAGTAGAAGAGCCCATCCTGTGTAGTACACACTAACATAGAATCTAAGGAAGGAGTACCAAGCTGCAGGAGCTTCCAGTAGAAGAGCCCATACTGTGTAGTACACACTAACATAGAATCTAAGGAAGGAGTACCAAGCTGCAGGAGCTTCCAGTAGAAGAGCCCATCCTGTGTAGTACACACTAACACGGGCGCTAAGGAAGGAGAATCAAGCTGCAGGAGCTTCCAGTAGAAGAGCCCATACTGTGTAGTACACACTAACATAGAATCTAAGGAAGGAGTACCAAGCTGCAGAAGCTTCCAGTAGAAGAGCCCATCCTGTGTAGTACACACTAACACAGGATCTAAGGAAGGAGTACCAAGCTGCAGGAGCTTCCAGTAGAAGAGCCCATACTGTGTAGTACACACTAACATAGAATCTAAGGAAGGAGTACCAAGCTGCCGGAGCTTCCAGTAGAAGAGCCCATCCTGTGTAGTACACACTAACACAGGAGCTAAGGAAGGAGTACCAAGCTGCAGGAGCTTCCAGTAGAATAGCCAATCCTGTGTAGTATACAGTAACACATGAGCTAAGATAGGAGTACCAAGCTGCAGGAGCTTCCAGTAGAAGAGCCCATACTGTGTAGTACACAATAACACAGGAGCTAAGGAAGGAGTACCAAGCTGCAGGAGCTTCCAGTAGAAGAGCCCATACTGTGTAGTACACACTAACACAGGAGCTAAGGAAGGAGTACCAAGCTGTAGGAGCTTCCAGTAGAAGAGCCCATATTGTGTAGTACACACTAACACAGGATCTAAGGAAGGAGTACCAAGCTGCAGGAGCTTCCAGTAGAAGAGCCCATACTGTGTAGTACACACTAACACATGAGCTAAGGAAGGAGCACCAAGCTGCAGGAGCTTCCAGTAGAAGAGCCCATCCTGTGTAGTACACACTAACATAGAATCTAAGGAAGGAGTACCAAGCTGCAAGAGCTTCCAGTAGAAGAGCCCATCCTGTGTAGTACACACTAACACAGGAGCTAAGGAAAAAGTACCAAGCTGCAGGAGCTTCCAGTAGAAGAGCCCATACTGTGTAGTACACACTAACATAGAATCTAAGGAAGAAGTACCAAGCTGCAGGAGCTTCCAGTAGAAGAGCCCATACTGTGTAGTACACAATAACACAGGAGCTAAGGAAGAAGTACCAAGCTGCAGGAGCTTCCAGTAGAAGAGCCCATCCTGTGTAGTACACACTAACACAGGAGCTAAGGAAGGAGTACCAAGCTGCAGGAGCTTCCAGTAGAAGAGCCCATACTGTGTAGTACACACTAACACAGGAGCTAAGGAAGGAGTGCCAAGCTGCAGGAGCTTCCAGTAGAAGAGCCCATACTGTGTAGTACACAATAACACAGGAGCTAAGGAAGGAGTACCAAGCTGCAGGAGCTTCCAGTAGAAGAGCCCATACTGTGTAGTACAAACTAACACATGAGCTAAGGAAGGAGTACCAAGCTGCAGGAGCTTCCAGTAGAAGAGCCCATCCTGTGTAGTACACACTAACACATGAGCTAAGGAAGGAGTACCAAGCTGCAGGAGCTTCCAGTAGAAGAGCCCATCCTGTGTAGTACACAGTAACATAGAATCTAAGGAAGGAGTACCAAGCTGCAGGAGCTTCCAATGGAAGAGCCCATCCTGTCTAGTACACACTAACACATGAGCTAAGGAAGGAGTACCAAGCTGCAGTAGCTTCCAATGGAAGAGCCCATCCTGTGTAGTACACACTAACATAGAATCTAAGGAAGGAGTACCAAGATGCAGGAGCTTCCAGTAGAAGAGCCCATCCTGTGTAGTACACACTAACACAGGAGCTAAGGAAGGAGTACCAAGCTGCAGGAGCTTCCAGTAGAAGAGCCCATACTGTGTAGTACACACTAACATAGAATCTAAGGAAGGAGTACCAAGCTTCAGGAGCTTCCAGTAGAAGAGCCCATCCTGTGTAGTACACACAAACACATGAGCTAAGGAAGGAGTACCAAGCTGCAGGAGCTTCCAGTAGAAGATCCCATACTGTGTAGTACACACTAACACAGGAGCTAAGGAAGGAGTACCAAGCTGCAGGAGCTTCCAGTAGAAGAGCCCATCCTGTGTAGTACACACTAACACAGGAGCTAAGGAAGGAGTACCAAGCTGCAGGAGCTCCCAGTAGAAGATCCCATCCTGTGTAGTACACACTAACATAGAATCTAAGGAAGGAGTACCAAGCTGCAGGAGCTTCCAGTAGAAGAGCCCATCCTGTGTAGTACACACTAACACGGGAGCTAAGGAAGGAGTATCAAGCTGCAGGAGCTTCCAGTAGAAGAGCCCATACTGTGTAGTACACACTAACATAGAATCTAAGGAAGGAGTACCAAGCTGCAGGAGCTTCCAGTAGAAGAGCCCATCCTGTGTAGTACACACTAACACATGATCTAAGGAAGGAGTACCAAGCTGCAGGAGCTTCCAGTAGAAGAGCCCATACTGTGTAGTACACACTAACATAGAATCTAAGGAAGGAGTACCAAGCTGCAGGAGCTTCAAGTAGAAGAGCCCATCCTGTGTAGTACACACTAACACAGGAGCTAAGGAAGGAGTACCAAGCTGCAGGAGCTTCCAGTAGAAGAGCCCATACTGTGTAGTACACACTAACACATGAGCTAAGGAAGGAGTACCAAGCTGCAGGAGCTTCCAGTAGAAGAGCCCATATTGTGTAGTACACACTAACACATGAGCTAAGGAAGGAGTACAAAGCTGCAGGAGCTTCCAGTAGAAGAGCCCATCCTGTGTAGTACACACTAACATAGAATCTAAGGAAGGAGTACCAAGCTGCAGGAGCTTCCAGTAGAAGAGCCCATACTGTGTAGTACACACTAACACATGAGCTAAGGAAGGAGTACCAAGCTGCAGGAGCTTCCAGTAGAAGAGCCCATACTGTGTAGTACACACTAACACATGAGCTAAGGAAGGAGTACAAAGCTGCAGGAGCTTCCAGTAGAAGAGCCCATCCTGTGTAGTACACACTAACATAGAATCTAAGGAAGGAGTACCAAGCTGCAGGAGCTTCCAGTAGAAGAGCCCATCCTGTGTAGTACACACTAACACAGGAGCTAAGGAAAAAGTACCAAGCTGCAGGAGCTTCCAGTAGAAGAGCCCATCCTGTGTAGTACACACTAACACATGAGCTAAGGAAGGAGTAACAAGCTGCAGGAGCTTCCAGTAGAAGAGCCCATCCTGTGTAGTACATACTAACACAGGATCTAAGGAAGGAGTACCAAGCTACAGGAGCTTCCAATAGAAGAGCCCATCATGTGTAGTACACACTAACACATGAGCTAAGGAAGGAGTACCAAGCTGCAGGAGCTTCCAGTAGAAGAGCCCATATTGTGTAGTACACACTAACACATGAGCTAAGGAAGGAGTACCAAGCTGCAGGAGCTTCCAGTAGAAGAGCCCATCCTGTGTAGTACACACTAACACAGGATCTAAAGAGGGAGTACCAAGCTGCAGGAGCTTCCAGTAGAAGAGCCCATACTGTATAGTACACACTAACACAGGATCTAAAGAGGGAGTACCAACCTGCAGGAGCTTCCAGTAGAAGAGCCCATACTGTGTAGTACACACTAACACAGGATCTAAAGAGGGAGTACCAAGCTGCAGGAGCTTCCAGTAGAAGAGCCCATCCTGTGTAGTACACACTAACACAGGATCTAAGGAAGGAGCACCAAGCTGCAGGAGCTTCCAGTAGAAGAGCCCATCCTGTGTAGTACACACTAACACAAGATCTAAGGAAGGAGTACCAAGCTGCAGGAGCTTCCAGTAGAAGAGCCCATCCTGTGTAGTACACAATAACACAGGAGCTAAGGAAGGAGTACGAAGCTGCAGGAGCTTCCAGTAGAAGAGCCCATACTGTGTAGTACACACTAACACATGAACTAAGGAAGGAGTACCAAGCTGCAGGAGCTTCCAGTAGAAGAGCCTATCCTGTGTAGTACACACTAACACAGGATCTAAGGAAGGAGTACCAAGCTGCAGGAGCTTCCAGTAGAAGAGCCCATCCTGTGTAGTACACACTAACACAGGAGCTAAGGAAGTAGTACCAAGCTGTAGGAGCTTCCAGTAGAAGAGCCCATACTGTGTAGTACACAATAACACAGGAGCTAAGGAAGGAGTACCAAGCTTTAGGAGCTTCCAGTAGAAGAGCCCATACTGTGTAGTACACAATAACCCAGGAGCTAAGGAAGGAGTACCAAGCTGTAGGAGCTTCCAGTAGAAGAGCCCATACTGTGTAGTACACACTAACAAATGAGCTAAGGAAGGAGTACCAAGCTGCAGGAGCTTCCAGTAGAAGAGCCAATCCTGTGTAGTACACACTAACACAGGAGCTAAGGAAGGAGTACCAAGTTGCAGGAGCTTCCAATGGAAGAGCCCATACTGTGTAGTACACACTAACATAGAATCTACGGAAGGAGTACCAAGCTGCAGGAGCTTCCAGTAGAAGAGCCCATACTGTGTAGTACACACTAACAGAGGATCTAAGGAAGGAGTACCAAGCTGCAGGAGCTTCCAGTAGAAGAGCCCATACTGTGTAGTACACACTAATACATGATCTAAGGAAGGAGTACCAAGCTGCAGGAGCTTCCAGTAGAAGAGCACATCCTGTGTAGTACATACTAACAGAGGAGCTAAGGAAGGAGTACCAAGCTGCAGGAGCTTAAAGTAGAAAATCCCATCATGTGTAGTAAACACTAACACAGGAGCTAAGGAAGGAGTACCAAGCTGCAGGAGCTTCCTGTAGAAGAGCCCATACTGTGTAGTACACACTAACACAGGAGCTAAGGAAGGAGTACCAAGCTGCAGGAGCTTCCAGTAGAAGAGCCCATACTGTGTAGTACACACTAAAACATGAGCTAAGGAAGGAGTACCAAGCTGCAGGAGCTTCCAGTAGAAGAGCCCATACTGTGTAGTACACACTAACACAGGATCTAAAGAGGGAGTACCAAGCTGCAGGAGCTTCCAGTAGAAGAGCCCATCCTGTGTAGTACACACTAACACAGGATCTAAGGAAGGAGCACCAAGCTGCAGGAGCTTCCAGTAGAAGAGCTCATCCTGTGTAGTACACACTAACACAGGATCTAAGGAAGGAGTACCAAGCTGCTGGAGCTTCAAGTAGAAGAGCCCATCCTGTGTAGTACACACTAACACAGGAGCTGAGGAAGGAGTACCAAGCTGCAGGAGCTTCCAGTAGAAGAGCCCATACTGTGTAGTACACACTAAAACATAGAATCTAAGGAAGGAGTACCAAGCTGCAGGAGCTTCCAGTAGAAGAGCCCATCCTGTGTAGTACACAATAACACATGAGCTAAGGAAGGAGTACCAAGCTGCAGGAGCTTCCAGTAGAAGAGCCCATCCTGTGTAGTACACACTAACACAGGATCTAAGGAAGGAGTACCAAGCTGCAGGAGCTTCCAGTAGAAGAGCCCATATTGTGTAGTACACCATAACACAGGAGCTAAGGAAGGAGTACCAAGCTGTAGGAGCTTCCAGTAGAAGAGCCCATACTGTGTAGTACACACTAACACAGGAGCTAAGGAAGGAGTAACAAGCTGCAGGAGCTTCCAGTAGAAGAGCCCATCCTGTGTAGTACACAGTAACATAGAATCTAAGGAAGGAGTACCAAGCTGCAGGAGCTTCCAGTAGAAGAGCCCATCCTGTGTAGTACACACTAACACAGGATCTAAGGAAGGAGTACCAAGCTGCAGGAGCTTCCAGTAGAAGAGTCCATACTGTGTAGTACACACTAACACATGAGCTAAGGAAGGAGTACCAAGCTGCAGGAGCTTCCAATGGAAGAGCCCATCCTGTGTAGTACACACTAACATAGAATCTAAGGAAGAAGTACCAAGCTGCAGGAGCTTCCAGTAGAAGAGCCCATCTTGTATAATACACAATAACACAGGATCTAAGGAAGGAGTACCAAGCTGCAGGAGCTTCCAGTAGAAGAGCCCATCCTGTGTAGTACACACTAACATAGAATCTAAGGAAGGAGTACCAAGCTGCAGGAGCTTCCAGTAGAAGAGCCCATCTTGTGTAGTACACACTAACACAGGATCTAAGCAAGGAGTACCAAGCTGCAGGAGCTTCCAGTAGAAGAGCCAATACTGTGTAGTACACACTAACACAGGATCTAAGGAAGGAGTACCAAGCTGCCGGAGCTTCCAGTAGAAGAGCCCATACTGTGTAGTACACACTAACATAGAATCTAAGGAAGGAGTACCAAGCTGCAGGAGCTTCCAGTAGAAGAGCCCATACTGTGTAGTACACACTAACACAGGAGCTAAGGAAGGAGTACCAAGCTGCATGAGCTTCCAGTAGAAGAGCCCATACTGTGTAGTACACACTAACATAGAATCTAAAGAAGGAGTACCAAGCTGCAGGAGCTTCCAGTAGAAGAGCCCATACTGTGTAGTACACACTAACACAGGAGCTAAGGAAGTAGTACCAAGCTGCAGGAGCTTCCAGTAGAAAAGCCCATCATGTGTAGTACACACTAACACAGGAGCTAAGGAAGGAGTACCAAGCTGCAGGAGCTTCCTGTAGAAGAGCCCATACTGTGTAGTACACACTAACACAGGATCTAAGGAAGGAGTACCAAGCTGCAGGAGCTTCCAGTAGAAGAGCCCATACTGTGTAGTACACACTAACACAGGAGCTAAGGAAGGAGTACCAAGCTGCAGGAGCTTCCAGTAGAAGACCACATCTTGTGTAGTACACACTAACACAGGATCTAAGGAAGGAGTATCAAGCTGCAGGAGCTTCCAGTAGAAGAGCCCATCCTGTGTAGTACACACTAACATAGAATCTAAGGAAGGAGTACCAAGCTGGAGGAGCTTCCAGTAGAAGATCCTCCTAAAACAGGATCAGTAAGTACTTCGACACAACAACAGGAGGAGGCTGCAGGACAAGTCTCCAGCAGGATACTGACTCTCACTGCCAGTTTACTCTTTTACACCCCTATGTCCTATTGCCGGGTCTCTGAGTGGGACATCAGGTTTCACATTGGTCTGAGAACCCCTTTCAATGTGTAGAATCATGGGAAAGTAGGATGGATTAATGCTCTGTTGTGTGATGTGTTTTGTCTTCTCCTATAGGACAGGACTTTAATCCCAGATGTGATGGCTCGCAGACTCTCACCAAAAGGATGGTGTGTAAATAGAAGCAGCCACACCCAACTAAAAAGGTGTTTTTTTTAACCCCCCCTATAAAAGCCAGCCAGTTCGTCTTAAAACAAAATATGGGCTTATAGGGGAGAATGTAAAATCTGAAAAAACCCTGAGAAGACAACTTGAAATAAAAAGTTAATGCATATGGGGGTATTAAGAATAGGAAAACACACAGCACTGTTGTATCACATGTACATGAACAGACCTTGTTGGATATCGCACAAACCCCTCCTCTGGCGCAGCAGGTAATACAGCAGCAAGGCTACATACAGAAGTGTGCTGGCATTGGCAGAATACCAAATCACATGGTTACCCAAGAGCTGGATCTGAGCCTAGATGTAAAAGAAATCACATGAGAAGCACATTACAGAGGGGTAAATTACCACGTTATTAAATTTACAATGATGCACTGTGATGGAGTATGCAAAACTTATGTAATGCAGTAGTTAACTGCTGATACATACTGTACATATATACTATTTATTGTGTGTGCAAACCTTTTGTAATGTAGTGCTTAACTGCTGATACACACTGTGCATATATAATATTTGTGTGTGCAGCCCTTTTGTAATGCAATGCTTAACTGCTAATGCATAATGTGCATATATAATATTTAGTCTGTGTGCAGGCCTTTTGTAATGTAGTGCTTAACTGCTGATACACACTGTGCATATATAATATTTAGTGTGTGTGCAGACCTTTTGTAATTTAGTGCTTAACTGCTGATACATACTGTACATATATAATATTTATTGTGTGTGCAAACCTTTTGTAATGTAGTGCTCAACTGCTGATACACACTGTGCATATATACAATTTATTGTGTGTGCAGACCTTTTGTAATGTAGTGCTTAACTGCTGATACACACTGTGCATATATAATATTTAGTGTGTGTGCAGACCTATTGTAATGTAGTGCATAACTGCTGATACACACTGTGCATATATAATATTTATTGTGTGCAAACCTTTTGTAATGTAGTGCTTAACTGCGGATACACACTGTACATATATAAATATTTGTGTGTGCAGACCTTTTGTAATTTAGTGCTTAACTGCTCATACATACTGTGCATATATAAATATTTATTGTGTGTGCAGACCTTTTGTAATGTAGTGCTTAACTGCTGATACATACTGTGCATATATAAATATTTATTGTGTGTGCAGACTTTTTGTAATGTAGTGCTCAACTGCTGATACACACTGTGCATATATAAAATATATTGTGTGTGCAGACCTTTTGTAATGTAGTGCTTAACTAATGATACACACTGTGCATATATATTTAGTGTGTGCAGACCTTTTGTAATGTAGTGCTTAACTGCTGATACACACTGTGCATATATAACATTTATTGCGTGTGCAGACCTTTTGTAATGTAGTGCATAACTGCTGATACACACTGTGCATATATAATATTTATTGTGTGCAAACCTTTTGTAATGTAGTGCTTAACTGCTGATACACACTGTGCATATATAAATATTTGTGTGTGCAGACCTTTTGAAATGTAGTGCTTATCTGCTGATACATAATATGCATATATAAATATATATTGTGTGTGCAAACATTTTGTAATGTAATGCATAAATGCTGATACATACTGTGCATATATTATATTTTTTGTTTGTGCAGACCTTTTGTAATGTAGAGCATAACTGCTGATATACACTGTGCATATATAATATGTATTGTGTGTGCAGACCTTTTGTAATATAGTGCTTAACTGCTGATACACACTGTGCATATATAAATATTTGTGTGTGCAGACTTTTTGTAATGCAGTGCTTAACTGCTGATACACACTGTGCATATATAAAACATAATTTATGTAAGAACTTACCTGA
This sequence comes from Bombina bombina, assembly GCF_027579735.1. NCBI lineage: Eukaryota > Metazoa > Chordata > Amphibia > Anura > Bombinatoridae > Bombina > Bombina bombina. The sequence continues at coordinate 1,203,438 of NC_069510.1, forward strand.
TAAATTAATTTATTTCATATTGGCAAGAGTCCATGAGCTAGTGACATATGGGATATACAATCCTACCAGGAGGGGCAACGTTTCCCAAACCTCAAAATGCCTATAAATACACCCCTCGCCACACCCACAATTCAATTTAACGAATAGCCAAGTAGTGGGGTGATAAAGAAGGAGTAAAAATCACCAACAAAGGAATTTGGAAATAATTGTTCTTTATACAAAAAATCATAACCACCATAAAAAGGGTGGGTCTCATGGACTCTTGCCAATATGAAAGAAATGAATTTATCAGGTAAGTTTTTACATAAATTATGTTTTCTTTCATGTAATTGGCAAGAGTCCAAGAGCTAGTGATGTATGGGATAGTAATAACCAAGATGTGGAACTCTACAGAAGAGTCACTAGAGAGGGAGGGATAAAATAATAACAGTCATTTTACGCTGAAAAAAAAATAAATCCACAACCCAAAAACATAATTTATGCTTACCTTATAAATTTATTTCTCGTGTAGTGTATCCAGTCCACGGATCATCCATTACTTGTGGGATATTCTCCTTCCCAACAGGAAGTTGCAAGAGGATCACCCACAGCAGAGCTGCTATATAGCTCCTCCCCTCACTGCCATATCCAGTCATTCGACCGAAACAAGACGAGAAAGGAGAAACCATAGGGTGCAGTGGTGACTGTAGTTTAATTAAAATTTAGACCTGCCTTAAAAGGACAGGGCGGGCCGTGGACTGGATACACCACAAGAGAAATAAATTTATCAGGTAAGCATAAATTATGTTTTCTCTTGTTAAGTGTATCCAGTCCACGGATCATCCATTACTTGTGGGATACCAATACCAAAGCTAAAGTACACGGATGATGGGAGGGACAAGGCAGGAACTTAAACGGAAGGAACCACTGCCTGTAGAACCTTTCTCCCAAAAACAGCCTCCGAAGAAGCAAAAGTGTCAAATTTGTAAAATTTTGAAAAGGTGTGAAGCGAAGACCAAGTCGCAGCCTTGCAAATCTGTTCAACAGAGGCCTCATTTTTAAAGGCCCAGGTAGAAGCCACAGCTCTAGTAGAATGAGCTGTAATCCTTTCAGGGGGCTGCTGTCCAGCAGTCTCATAGGCTAAGCGTATTATGCTCCGAAGCCAAAAGGAGAGAGAGGTTGTCGAAGCTTTTTGACCTCTCCTCTGTCCAGAGTAAACGTCAAACAGGGCAGATGTTTGACGAAAATCTTTAGTAGCCTGTAAGTAAAACTTCAAGGCACGGACTACGTCCAGATTATGCAAAAGACGTTCCTTCTATGAAGAAGGATTAGGACACAATGATGGAACAACAATCTCTTGATTGATATTCCTGTTAGAAACCACCTTAGGTAAAAACTAAGGTTTGGTACGCAGAACTACCTTGTCTGAATGAAAAATCAGATAAGGAGAATCACATTGTAAGGCAGATAACTCAGAGACTCTTCGAGATAAGGAAATAGCCATAAAAAACAGAACTTTCCAAGATAAAAGTTTAATATCAATGGAATGAAGGGGTTCAAACGGAATTCCCTGAAGAACTTTAAGAACCAAGTTTAAGTTCCATGGGGGAGCAACAGTTTTAAACACAGGCTTAATCCTAACCAAAGCCTGACAAAATGCCTGGACGTCTGGAACTTCTACCAGACGCTTGTGCAAAAGAATAGACAGAGCAGAGATCTGTCCTTTTAAAGAACTAGCTGATAAGCCTTTGTCCAAACCCTCTTGGAGATAGGACAATATCCTAGGAATCCTAACCTTACTCCATGAGTAACTCTTGGATTCACACCAATAAAGATATTTACGCCATATCTTATGGTAGATTTTCCTGGTGACAGGCTTCCGAGCCTGTATTAAGGTATCAATGACTGACTCGGAGAAACCACGCCTTGATAGAATCAAGCGTTCAATCTCCATGCAGCCAGTCTCAGAGAAATTAGATTTGGATGATTGAAAGGACCTTGTATTAGAAGGTCCTGCCTCAGAGGCAGAGTCCATGGTGGAAGAGATGACATGTCCACTAGGTCTGCATACCAGGTCCTGCGTGGCCACGCAGGCGCTATCAGAATCACTGATACTCTCTCCTGTTTGATTTTGGCAATCAGTCGAGGGAGCAGAGGAAACGGTGGAAACACATAGGCCAGGTTGAAGAACCAAGGAGCTGCTAGAGCATCTATCAGCGTTGCTCCCGGGTCCCTGGACCTGGATCCGTAACAAGGAAGCTTGGCATTCTGGCGAGACGCCATGAGATCCAGTTCTGGTTTGCCCCAACGATGGACCAGTTGAGCAAACACCTCCGGATGGAGAACCCACTCCCCCGGATGAAAAGTCTGACGACTTAGAAAATCCGCCTCCCAGTTCTCTACGCCTGGGATGTGGATTGCTGACAGGTGGCAAGAGTGAGACTCTGCCCAGCGAATTATCTTTGAGACTTCTAACATCGCTAGGGAACTCCTGGTTCCCCCTTGATGGTTGATGTAAGCCACAGTCGTGATGTTGTCCGACTGAAATCTGATGAACCTCAGTGTTGCTAACTGAGGCCAAGCTAGAAGAGCATTGAATAATGCTCTTAACTCCAGAATATTTATTGGGAGGAGTTTCTCCTCCTGAGTCCACGATCCCTGAGCCTTCAGGGAGTTCCAGACTGCGCCCCAACCTAGAAGGCTGGCATCTGTTGTTACAATCGTCCAATCTGGCCTGCGAAAGGTCATACCCTTGGACAGATGGACCAGAGAAAGCCACCAGAGAAGAGAATCTCTGGTCTCTTGATCCAGATTTAGTAGAGGGGACAAATCTGAGTAATCCCCATTCCACTGACTTAGCATGCATAATTGCAGCGGTCTGAGATGCAGGCGCGCAAATGGCACTATGTCCATTGCCGCTACCATTAAGCCGATTACTTCCATGCACTGAGCCACTGACAGGGCGTGGAATGGAATGAAGGACACGGCAAGCATTTAGAAGTTTTGATAACCTGGACTCCGTCAGGTAAATTTTCATCTCTACAGAATTTATAAGAGTCCCTAGGAAGGAGACTCTTGTGAGTGGTGATAGAGAACTCTTTTCCACGTTCACTTTCCACCCATGCGACCTCAGAAATGCCAGAACTATCTCTGTATGAGACTTGGCAATTTGAAAGCTTGACGCCTGTATCAGGATGTCGTCTATATACGGAGCCACCGCTATGCCTCGCGGTCTTAGAACCGCCAGAAGTGAGCCCAGAACCTTTGTAAAAATTCTCGGGGCAGTGGCCAACCCGAAGGGAAGAGCTACAAATTGGTAATGCCTGTCTAGAAAGGCAAACCTTAGGAACCGATGATGATCTTTGTGAATCGGTATGTGAAGGTAGGCATCCTTTAAGTCCACTGTGGTCATGTACTGACCCTCTTGGATCATGGGTAGGATGGTCCGAATAGTTTCCATTTTGAATGATGGAACTCTGAGGAATTTGTTTAAGATCTTTAGATCCAAGATTGGTCTGAAGGTTCCCTCTTTCTTGGGAACCACAAACAGATTTGAATAAAATCCCTGTCCTTGTTCCGTCCGCGGAACTGGATGGATCACTCCCATTACTAGGAGGTCTTGCACACAGCTTAGGAATGCCTCTTTCTTTATCTGGTTTGCTGATAACCTTGAAAGATGAAATCTCCCTTGTGGAGGAGAAGCTTTGAAGTCCAGAAGATATCCCTGAGATATGATCTCCAACACCCAGGGATCCTGAACATCTCTTGCCCACGCCTGGGCGAAGAGAGAAAGTCTGCCCCCCACTAGATCCGTTTCCGGATAGGGGGCCGTTCCTTCATGCTGTCTTGGGGGCAGCAGCAGGCTTTCTGGCCTGCTTGCCCTTGTTCCAGGACTGGTTAGGTTTCCAGGCCTGTCTGGAATGAGCAACAGTTCCCTCTTGTTTTGAAGCGGAGGCAGTTGATGCTGCTCCTGCCTTGAAATTTTGAAAGGCACGAAAATTAGACTGTTTGGCCTTTGATTTGGCCCTGTCCTGAGGAAGGGTATGACCCTTGCCTCCAGTAATGTCAGCAATAATTTCCTTCAAGCCAGGCCCGAATAAGGTCTGCCCCTTGAAAGGAATGTTGAGTAATTTAGACTTTGAAGTCACGTCAGCTGACCAGGATTTAAGCCATAGCGCCCTACGCGCCTGGATGGAGAATCCGGAATTCTTAGCCGTTAGTTTAGTCAAATGAACAATGGCATCAGAAACAAATGAGTTAGCTAGCTTAAGCGTTCTAAGCTTGTCAATAATTTCATTCAATGGAGCTGTCTGGATGGCCTCTTCCAGGGCCTCAAACCAGAATGCCGCCGCAGCAGTGACAGGCGCAATGCATGCAAGGGGCTGTAAAATAAAACCTTGTTGAATAAACATTTTCTTAAGGTAACCCTCCAATTTTTTATCCATTGGATCTGAAAAAGCACAACTGTCCTCAACAGGGATAGTGGTACGCTTTGCTAAAGTAGAAACTGCTCCCTCCACCTTAGGGACCGTCTGCCATAAGTCCCGTGTAGTGGCGTCTATTGGAAACATTTTTCTAAATATAGGAGTGTAATGTATGTAATGTACTGTAATGATATGTACAAATAAATGGGTGAACTAGTATCCTGGTTCTTGTAGGACCACTCAGCCTCACACCATACCTCGGATTCACTAAGACTGAACTTATTAGAATCCTGTTGTGCTCATCGTACTGAGGGTCTCTACTGTAGGGATACAGAGAGATACAGAGGCGTCACGCAACTTAGATTATATGTAAGCAAGGTAGTGTGAAAGTATAGGAGTACTTCAGAGATTCAAACTTCAGAGTAGAATTAAGTTGTGATTAATTGGCAGAACAACTTCATACATGCATCCCAATCAAAGTAAAATATATACAAGGTTCATACACTCCCACAGTCACACATGGATGAGAACTTATATGCTGCAAGATTAATGTCACAATACTCAGGGTTGTGATCAGTATGAACAGCTGGCAGGCTTAGGTAACATATGAAATTAGTGCATTATATGTTACAGTTCAGAATAAGAGAAGATGCTTTTAGCTTAGAGAGATAAGTCACTGTTTTAGGCAAATGGGAGTAGATATTTGGATATGCACATCTATAACACATATCAATACTGAGTAGGTTTGCCCTTAGGCACAAGTAACAAGTCTCATAAGAGGAAGTCCGTAAATCAATGGTAAGCAGTCTTTAGTTGCGGTTTTAGGAAGTCAACAATATAAGGACTCAGGCAAGTATAGTACTGACAATATATATATTATATACAGACCAGGATCCGGAGAGCACTAAACCAGGTAAGTGCGAGAGAGTGTCCGATGGAGCTGCGACAAGGAAACACAGCTTGAGGTGAGAGAGGAGCAGACGCTGAATCTGCAGGACCGGATGCCGGTTCTGACGTCACACGCTGATCGGAGCAGCAGGGGAAACGGCTCCTAGAAACAGCTTCTTAGTTCCAGGGAAGCTTGAGCAGGTAAGGACCCCAATACCTTGTAGACTGAACAGGGTCAGCTGGCAGGAAGGCTCACGGTATAGTGAGTGGAAAACGAAGGGATCCAAGCAGAGTTGCAGGGATTAGGCTAGGTGTCTTCACAGGCTCTTGAGAGAATCAAGTGCAACAAATTACCAAGCATAGATTAGAGTGAGGAGGAGCCTTAAATAGGGGTATGTTAAACAAGTCTTAAAGGGACAGTACATAAACCTGACATAACCCTGACAGGACACCCCCCTCAAGGAGCCGCTCAGCGGATCAGGGACCAGGACGGTCAGGGTTCCTACGGTGGAACAAAGACAGAAGACGAGGAGCAGACACATTGGCACAAGGCTCCCAGGAATCTTCTTCAGGACCAAACCCCTTCCAACTAACCAGGTACTGAAGTTGGTTTCGGAGGTAACGGGAGTCCAAGATAGACTCAATTTCATACTCCATATCATCCGCCATCTGTGGAGCATGCGACGAAAGCTGATTTACACCTCTCACCATGCCATAGGGTTTTAAAAGGGATACATGGAACGTTGGGTGTATCTTCAAAGAAGTGGGCAAGTGCAGAGTAACTGCGTTAGCATTGATTACCTTTACAATCTCATAGGGCCCTAAATAGAGTGCACCAAGTTTTTTGGTTGGTATTCTTAACCTGAGGTTTTTTGTGCTTAACCATACTTTGTCACCAACTTTGTAGTCGGGAGGCCTTGAACGACGTAGATCGTAATGGCGTTTCTGCGAAGCTTGAGCTTCCTGTAATACCAGTTTCAAAGAGGCAAATCCTTTGGCAATGGAATTCACTGTATCAGTGACAACAGGCATTGGAGAGTCACTCGAGGAAACTGAGTTATATGTTGGATGAAAACCATAATTCACGTAGAACGGTGTTGTTTTTGTAGAGGAATTAAGTGAATTGTTATGGGCGAACTCGGCTGTAGCTAATAAAGTATGCCAATTGTCTTGTTCTAATGTACAGTAGCAGCGGAGATACTGTTCTAATGACTGATTAGTTCTCTCTGTCTGACCATTGGTCTGTGGATGGTATGCGGTGCTCAGTCTTTTAGTTATGTTAAGAGAACGACATAGTTGATTCCAAAATCTTGAGGTAAACTGTGTACCCCTATCCGTGGTGATTGAATCAGGTAAACCATGCAGTTTTACTATATGATTCAGAAATAATGCAGCAGTTTCAGAAGCTGTTGGGAGACCTCTATGAGGTAGAAAATGAGCCATTTTAGAGAAGAGATCTACCATCACTAAAATGGTATTATAATTTAAGGATGGTGGTAAATCAACGATATAATCCATTGCAATGTCAACCCACGGTCTCTCAGGTATAGGTAGAGAAAGAAGGTATCCATATGGACGGTTATGGTGATGTTTTCTAGTGGTACAGACAAGGCAAGTTTGAACAAACTGAGTGACTGTGTCAATCATCTTGGGCCACCAATAAGTCCTCATAAGCAGATGCAAGGTTCTGTGGACCCCAGGATGACCCGCTAAGGGTGAATCGTGAGCAGTGGCAACAACCTCATCCCTAAGAGCTGGTGGAATGTATAATTGATTGGCATGATAAAACAGATCATCGGTATGTTTACTTAAATCAAGACGGTTTAGAGTTGGATCCAGTCTTTGTTGTTCTTTCAAAGCAGATTTGAAATTTTTTGTTAGACATATGATTCTGTCTTCGGGTATAACAGACCGCGGAACTTCCAAGTTAGGTGGTCTGGGGTCTTTTCTAGAGAGGGAATCAGCCTTAAGGTTTTTTGACCCTGGTCGGTATGTAATCACATAATCAAAACGTGAAAAGAACAGACTCCATCGGACCTGACGTGAAGTCAAAGTCTTATTGGACCTCAAATACTCTAAATTGCGTTGGTCTGTATATATCGTGATAGGATGTTTTGTACCTTCAAGGAGGTGCCTCCAGAACTCCAGAGCTGATTTAATAGCAAGAAGCTCTTTATCACCAATGCCATAATTGATTTCAGCAGAACTCATGACTCGGGAGTAGTAGGACACCGGGTGCATGGGTTCGCTTTGAGAGGGTCTCTGAGAGAGAACAGCCCCTATAGCATACTCCGAAGCGTCAACCTCAAGCGTATAATGACAACTGGGGTCTGGGAATTGCAGAATAGGGGCTGAAATGAACTTGCTTTTGAGAGTGTTAAAGGAATCCTCAGCTTTATGATTCCATAGAAATTTAACATCTTTACGTGTTAAAGTAGTTAAAGGTCTGACAACATGGGAGAAGTTTTTAATGAATTTTCTATAGAAATTCGCAAACCCAAGGAATCTTTGAATTTCTTTTTTGCTACTTGGAGTAGGCCAGCTGGTGATGGCATCAACCTTACTAGACTCCATAGAAATGCCAGTAGGTGAAATGCAATACCCCAAGAAAGAAATAGTATTAGTGTTAAAAATACACTTTTCTAACTTGGCATATAACCGATGAGCCCTTAAGCGAGCCAGTACTTGTTTTACGTGTGACAAATGGTTCTCAAATGTGTCCGAATAAACAAGAATGTCATCCAAATATATGACAATGCAAACATCTAAGAGGTCATGGAACACATCGTTTATAAAACACTGAAATGTCGCTGGGGCATTGCATAATCCAAACGGCATAACCGTGTATTCGTAAAGTCCGTACCGTGTACGGAAAGCTGTCAACCATTCATCCCCTGCCCTCATCCTGATCAAATTGTAAGCACCTCTGAGATCTAGTTTGGTATAGATAGTGGCACCCTGTAAACGTTCAATTAGTTCAGGAATGAGAGGCAGGGGGTATCTGTTCTTCTTTGTACATTTATTTAATTGTCTATAGTCAATAATCGGTCGAAGACTGCCATCCTTATTTTTTACAAAAAACATGGCTGCCCCTGCTGATGAAGTAGACGGTCTGATAAACCCTTTTTTCAAATTCTCATCCAAATAATCTTTTAAATGAGCCAACTCAGGCTGTGACAATGGATATATGTGCCCGTACGGAATGGTACTACCAGGTATAAGATCTATAGGGCAGTCATAAGTTCTGTGGGGCGGTAATGACTGCGCCTCAACCTTATCAAACACATCAGCATACTCATCATAACACTTAGGCAGAGTATGTTCAGTTATGTGACAAAGGGTATGTGAACCAAAACAAAACTGCTTACAAAACTGTGAAGTAAAGGTAACAGATGCATCTTTCCAAGATATAGTGGGGTTATGTTTTATTAACCATTTTAAACCAAGTATCATGGGGTATACAGATGTAGGGAGCACATCAAAAGACATTAACTCTGTATGTCCTGAACCTGATACAACAGTAATAGGAATGGTGTGGTGTGTTATGGGACCAGAACTAAAGAAAGAGCCATCAACCAAACGGATAGCCAGTGCAACACTCTTCTTTATTAGTGGGATCTTATTATTTATAACAAAAGCAGTATCCACAAAATTCCCAGAAGCTCCAGAGTCAACTACGGCCTGTACGTCTATCTTCGAATGATGCCACTGTAAGGAGAGAGGCAGTGATAAGTGTGATGTTAACTTGTTAACCATATTGAGTGTATGATTACTCAGTGGTGTCTTACCCTTTTTCTGTCGAAGGAGAGAAGGACAATCCCTGACAGTGTGATCTTTTTCTGCGCAATAGAGACACAAATTGAGTAGTTTACGTCTGGCTTTCTCTTCCGGTTTTAAAGGACCTTGGATTACAGCTACATCCATAGGTTCATCAGTGGATCTAGACGGCAGAGTAGAGGGGTAGGAATGGTATGTAGGATGCTTCTTAGTACTAGAATCAACAGTAGATTTTTCAAACTTTCTTTCTCTAAGTCTTCTGTCAATGCCAATGCAGAGAGTCATTAGGGTCTCCAGTTCTTCAGGGATGATACCTCTTGCTAACTCATCTTTTAATGCATCACAAAGGCCATGACGGAATTGGTTCCTCAATGCCGGGTTATTCCACAAGGTATCGGGTGCCCATCTTTTAAAGTCCGTTATATATTCTTCGACAATTCTTTTCCCCTGGCGTAGGGATCTTAAAGTTGTTTCTGCTGTACTCTGTTTGTTGTGGTCTTCATACAAAAGGGACATAGAACCAAAGAAAGCATCCAGAGAATTTAAGATAGGATCATCATTCTCGTAGAAGGCGTTGGCCCAGGATCTAGCCTCACCTCTCAAAAATGAGATGACAGTTAGGACTCTAATCCTGTCTGTTGGGTAAGATTTAGGCCTTAGAGTGAACAATAAGGTGCATGAATTCCTGAAATCTCTGTACATAGACCTATCCCCATAGAATTTGTCAGGGGGACTAACCACGGGCTCTGATATACCTTCAGCTACAGGTGGTTTGTTAGCAAGATGTTCATTTATACACTTTCTGATATTTTGATTCTCCAATTGAATCTATGTAATGTATGTAATGTACTGTAATGATATGTACAAATAAATGGGTGAACTAGTATCCTGGTTCTTGTAGGACCACTCAGCCTCACACCATACCTCGGATTCACTAAGACTGAACTTATTAGAATCCTGTTGTGCTCATCGTACTGAGGGTCTCTACTGTAGGGATACAGAGAGATACGGAGGAGTCACGCAACTTAGATTATAAGTAAGCAAGGTAGTGTGGAAGTATAGGAGTACTTCAGAGATTCAAACTTCAGAGTAGAATTAAGTTGTGATTAATTGGCAGAACAACTTCATACATGCATCCCAATCAAAGTAAAATATATACAAGGTTCATACACTCCCACAGTCACACATGGATGAGAACTTATATGCTGCAAGATTAATGTCACAATACTCAGGGTTGTGATCAGTATGAACAGCTGGCAGGCTTAGGTAACATATGAAATTAGTGCATTATATGTTACAGTTCAGAATAAGAGAAGATGCTTTTAGCTTAGAGAGATAAGTCACTGTTTTAGGCAAATGGGAGTAGATATTTGGATATGCACATCTATAACACATATCAATACTGAGTAGGTTTGCCCTTAGGCACAAGTAACAAGTCTCATAAGAGGAAGTCCGTAAATCAATGGTAAGCAGTCTTTAGTTGCGGTTTTAGGAAGTCAACAATATAAGGACTCAGGCAAGTATAGTACTGACAATATATATATTATATACAGACCAGGATCCGGAGAGCACTAAACCAGGTAAGTGCGAGAGAGTGTCCGATGGAGCTGCGACAAGGAAACACAGCTTGAGGTGAGAGAGGAGCAGACGCTGAATCTGCAGGACCGGATGCCGGTTCTGACGTCACACGCTGATCGGAGCAGCAGGGGAAACGGCTCCTAGGAACAGCTTCTTAGTTCCAGGAAAGCTTGAGCAGGTAAGGACCACAATACCTTGTAGACTGAACAGGGTCAGCTGGCAGGAAGGCTCACGGTATAGTGAGTGGAAAACGAAGGGATCCAAGCAGAGTTGCAGGGATTAGGCTAGGTGTCTTCACAGGCTCTTGAGAGAATCAAGTGCAACAAATTACCAAGCATAGATTAGAGTGAGGAGGAGCCTTAAATAGGGGTATGTTAAACAAGTCTTAAAGGGACAGTACATAAACCTGACATAACCCTGACAAGGAGGTGGGGAAAAGGGCACACCGGGTCTATCCCACTCCTTGCTAATAATTTCTGTAAGCCTTTTAGGTATAGGAAAAACGTCAGTACACACCGGCACCGCATAGTATCTATCCAGCCTACACAATTTCTCTGGAATTGCAACTGTGTTACAGTCATTCAGAGCAGCTAATACCTCCCCAAGCAATACACGGAGGTTCTCAAGTTTAAATTTAAAATTAGAAATCTCTGAATCAGGTTTCCCCGAGTCAGAGATGTCACCCACAGACTGAAGCTCTCCGTCCTCATGTTCTGCATACTGTGACGCAGTATCAGACATGGCTCTAACAGCATTTGCGCGCTCTGTATCTCTCCTAACCCCAGAGCCATCGCGCTTGCCTCTTAATTCAGGCAATCTAGATAATACCTCTGACAGGGTATTATTCATGATTGCAGCCATGTCCTGCAAGGTAATCGCTATGGGCGTCCCTGATGTAATTGGCGCCATATTAGCGTGCGTCCCCTGAGCGGGAGGCGAAGGGTCTGACACGTGGGAGAGTTAGTCGGCATAACTTCCCCCTCGACAGAACCCTCTGGTGATAATTCTTTTATAGATAAAGACTGATCTTTACTGTTTAAGGTGAAATCAATACATTTAGTACACATTCCCACAGTCCTCTTACGACCTCCATCTTAGTTGAGAGTTGCAAGAGAATGACTGGATATGGCAGTGAGGGGAGGAGCTATATAGCAGCTCTGCTGTGGGTGATCCTCTTGCAACTTCCTGTTGGGAAGGAGAATATCCCACAAGTAATGGATGATCCGTGGACTGGATACACTTAACAAGAGAAATAACCGTTTTTTCAAACCTGACAGTTTAAAATATTGCATCGTTTTATTTTAAAGCAAAGGGGAAATGAATAAGCTGCTGAAATAAAAAAATCAGCCTTACTTTCAGTTTAAACTTGTATTGTTTTATCAAGTAAATATGTGTCAGAAAATTAAGCCTAATAAAAACATTTTACCCTTTCTTTTTACAAGAGTTTAAATGTTAGTCTCACACATGCTACAGTGCCTGCTTCATGCCCCAGTGTAACCAATACAACAGGATTATCTATGTCCCGATAAAAAAGAAGTGTCTTTTAATTTGTTAAGTGCATGGTCTCCCTAACTGGAAGAAAACGCACTTGCCTGGTCCGCTGTCCGGCATGTAGACAGTTACAAGATATGAGAAGACACAGTTCTTCACAGAGACCTTTGAAAAAGAAAGAACAGAGTAGCCAACTCTGGCTTTCTAAACTAGGGCAGCAATTGTTAGGAAAACTCAGTAAGTACCTCTTTACAAGTTCCTAACTGCTTTAAAGCCACCACTACCCGACTGTAAGGAATGACGTGGAATACGGCTATACCCCAAAACTTGCTTGTAGATTAAATCAAATTTTTCTTCAGACACCTAAACCTCACCTCCTCCATGCACCGAAGGCAAAGAGAATAACTGGGGGTTGTGGGTAAGGGAGTGATACTTAACAGTTTAACTGTGGTGCTCTTTGCCTCCTCCTGCTGGCCAGGAGTGATATTGCCAACAGTAATTACTCAAGCCGTGGACTCACAATATCTTACGAAAGAAATATTGGCTAACCAATTTAATCACTGAACTACCAGAACAGACACAAACACAGTTCAAAGATCCCAGGACCTACACAGTACCTAGGAAAAACAAGATTGGACCAGGAAGATATCAGAAATATATCTGAGCAGGTCAAAAGAACTACAGTCTGATAGAACATAACCAAATGAAGAGACCACTTATCCAGGTGGAAAAAACTGAAGAATTAGAAAACTGCTTCCCAGTTATTCAGTCCTAGAATACGAACAGCAGAAATACTATCCTCATAAGTAGGGAATTGCAAATTGCCCCGATGATAGACATAAGCTGCAGATGTAACTTAGTCCAGACTGAAAACAGAGAAAAGATTCTCTTCAAAAGAGGCCAACCCTAAAAGGCCCAGAATAATACGAGATAATATATGCGGCGCAAACTTCAGCGTAACTACTGAAACCCGCATCGCCCGTAATTTCCCCTCGCACATCGGGGAATCACAAATACGGGGTCTGCAGTTCATAAAGTGCCGTAAGTTGGATAAACTAGCAATGTCCGGAAATATGCATAAATACAAATTTTTGGAGACACCAGTGACTTACGTCAAATTAGAAACTGCCGGCGCCTAAGGAAATATATATTTTTTAAATATCCCATAAAAGTCTAACCCGCCTCACAAAAATAAACCTGACACGTAAAAACCCTTATATCAGCCATCACCCCCATTTCGGAACTAATAATAAATGTATAAACCCCTAAACCGACAACCCCCCACAACGCAATATGCCTAATTAAACTATTAACCCCTAATCCGCCTTTCACCCACATCGTGATTTCCCTAATACATGTATTAACCCCTAACCCGCCATTAACCCACATTGCAAACTACCTAAAATGTATTAACCCCTAACCCCTCATTCACCCACATTGCAATTAACCTAATTAAACTATTAAACCCTAAGCTGCCATTAATCCACACCGCAATAAAACTAATAAATCTATTAGCCCCTAAACCGCCAAACCCCACAACGCAATAACCCTAATGAATCTATTAACCCCTAAACCACCAAACCCCCACAATGCAATTAACCTATTTAAATGACTAATTCCTCTAACCTAACACCCCCTAAATTAACCCCAATTAACTAAATTAAAAAATACTAAGTTACAATTAAAAACCTAACATTACTTTAAGAATAAAAAAACTAAATTTAAATTAATCTAAAATTACAAAACATAATAAAGTCTAACATTACAGAAAATAATAAACCAAATTATGAAAAATAAAAAAATTAAACCTAATCCCTATGAAAATTAAAAAACAAACACAAAATAAAAAACAAAATTTATACTTACCTGATAAATTTATTTCTCTTGTGGTGTATCCAGTCCACGGATCATCCATTACTTGTGGGATATTCTCCTTCCCAACAGGAAGCTGCAAGAGGATCACCCACAGCAGAGCTGTCTATATAGCTCCTCCCCTAACTGCCACTCCCAGTCATTCGACCGAAGACAAGCAAGAGAAAGGAGAAACTATAGGGTGCAGTGGTGACTGTAGTTTAAAAATAAAACACACCTGCCTTAAAATGACAGGGCGGGCCGTGGACTGGATACACCACAAGAGAAATAAATTTATCAGGTAAGTATAAATTTTGTTTTCTCTTGTAAGGTGTATCCAGTCCACGGATCATCCATTACTTGTGGGATACCAATACCAAAGCTATAGGACACGGATGAAGGGAGGGACAAGGCAGGTGCTTAAATGGAAGGCACCACTGCCTGCAAGACCTTTCTCCCAAAAATAGCCTCAGAAGAAGCAAAAGTATCAAATTTATAGAATTTAGAAAAAGTATGAAGCGAAGACCAAGTCGCCGCCTTACAAATCTGTTCAACAGAAGCCTCATTTTTAAAAGCCCATGTGGAAGCTACCGCTCTAGTAGAATGAGCTGTAATCCTTTCAGGAGGCTGCTGGCCAGCAGTCTCATAAGCTAAGCGTATTATACTCCTTAGCCAAAAAGAAAGAAGTTGCCGAAGCCTTTTGGCCTCTCCTCAGTCCAGAGTAGACAACAAACAATGCAGATGTTTGACGAAAAACATAATTTATGTAAGAACTTACCTGATAAATTCATTTCTTTCATATTAGCAAGAGTCCATGAGCTAGTGACGTATGGGATATACATTCCTACCAGGAGGGGCAAAGTTTCCCAAACCTTAAAATGCCTATAAATACACCCCTCACCACACCCACAATTCAGTTTAACGAATAGCCAAGAAGTGGGGTGATAAAAAAGTGCGAAAGCATATAAAATAAGGAATTGGAATAATTGTGCTTTATACAAAAAAATCATAACCACCACAAAAAGGGTGGGCCTCATGGACTCTTGCTAATATGAAAGAAATGAATTTATCAAGTAAGTTCTTACATAAATTATGTTTTCTTTCATGTAATTAGCAAGAGTCCATGAGCTAGTGACGTATGGGATAATGATTACCCAAGATGTGGATCTTTCCACACAAGAGTCACTAGAGAGGGAGGGATAAAATAAAGACAGCCAATTCCTGCTGAAAATAATCCACACCCAAAATAAAGTTTAATAAAAAACATAAGCAGAAGATTCAGACTGACACCGCTGCCTGAAGTACTTTTCTACCAAAAATTGCTTCAGAAGAAGAAAATACATCAAAAAGGTAGAATTGAAAAAGTATGCAAAGAGGACCAAGTTGCTGCTTTGCAAATCTGATCAACCGAAGCTTCATTCCTAAACGCCCAGGAAGTAGAAACTGACCTGGTAGAATGAGCTGTAATCCTCTGAGGCGGAGTTTTACCCGACTCAACATAGGCAAGATGAATTAAAGATTTCAACCAAGATGCCAAAGAAATGGCAGAAGCTTTCTGGCCTTTTCTAGAACCGGAAAAGATAACAAATAGACTAGAAGTCTTTCGGAAAGACTTAGTAGCTTCAACATAATATTTCAAAGCTCTAACAACATGCAAAGAATGCAATGCTTTCTCCTTAGAATTCTTAAGATTAGGACATAATGAAGGAACCACAATTTCTCTACTAATGTTGTTGGAAATCACAACTTTAGGTAAAAATTCAAAAGAAGTTCGCAACACCGCCTTATCCTGATGAAAAATCAGAAAAGGAGACTCACAAGAAAAGAGCAGATAATTCAGAAACTCTTCTGGCAGAAGAGATGGCCAAAAGGAACAAAACTTCCCAAGAAAGTAATTTAATGACCAATGAATGCATAGGTTCAAAGGGAGGATCTTGAAGATCTCCCAGAACCAAAATCAAACTCCAAGGAGGAGAAATTGACTTAATGACAGGTTTTATACGAACCAAAGCTTGTACAAAACAATGAATATCAGGAAGAATAGCAATCTTTCTGTGAAAAAGAACAGAAAGAGCAGAGATTTGTCCTTTCAAGGAACTTGCAGACAAACCCTTATCTAAACCATCCTGAAGAAACTGAAAAAAATTCTCGGCATTCTAAAAGAATGCCAAGAAAAATGATGAGAAAGACACCAAAAAATATAAGTCTTCCAGACTCTATAATATATCTCTCTAGATACAGATTTACGAGCCTGTAACATAGTATTAATCACAGAGTCAGAGAAATCTCTTTGACCAAGAATCAAGCGTTCAATCTCCATACCTATAAATTTAAGGATTTCAGATCCTGATGGAAAAAAGGACCTTGCGACAGAAAGTCTGGTCTAACGGAAGAGTCCATGGTTGGCAAGAGGCCATCCGGACAAGATCCGCATACCAAACCTGTGAGGCCATGCCGGAGCTACCAGCAGAACAAACGAGCATTCCTTCAGTATCTTGGAGATTACTCTTGGAAGAAGAACTAGAGGCGGAAAGATATAGGCAGGATGATACTTCCAAGGAAGTGAAAATGCATCCACTGCCTCCGCCTGAGGATCCCGGGATCTGGACAGATATCTGGGAAGTTTCTTGTTTAGATGAGACGCCATCAGATCTATTTCTGGAAGTTCCCACATTTGAACAATCTGAAGAAATACCTCTGGGTGAAGAGACCATTCGCCCGGATGGAACATTTGGCGGCTGAGATAATCCGCTTCCCAATTGTCTACACCTGGGATATAAACCGCAGAGATTAGACAGGAGCTGGATTCCGCCCAAACCAAAAAAATTTGAGATACTTCTTTCATAGCCAGAGGACTGTGAGTCCCTCCTTGATGATTGATGTATGCCACAGTTGTGACATTGTCTGTCTGAAAACAAATGAACGATTCTCTCTACAGAAGAGGCCAAAACTGAAGAGCTCTGAAAATTGCACGGAGTTCCAAAATATTGATCGGTAATCTCACCTCCTGAGATTCCCAAACTCCTTGTGCCGTCAGAGATCCCCACACAGCTCCCCAACCTGTGAGACTTGTATCTGTTGAAATTGCAGTCCAGGTCGGAAGCACAAAAAGAAGCCCCCTAAATTAAACGATGGTGATCTGTCCACCACGTTAGAGAGTGTCGAACAATCGGTTTTTAAAGATATAAATTGAGATATCTTTGTGTAATCCTTGCACCATTGATTCAGCATACAGAGCTGAAGAGGTCGCATGTGAAAACGAGCAAAGGGGATCGCGTCCGATGCAGCAGTCATAAGACCTAGAATTTCCATGCATAAGGTTACCGAAGGGAATGATTGTGACTGAAGGTTTCGAGAAGCTGAAATCAATTTTAGACGTCTTTTGTCTGTTAAAGACAGAGTCATGGACACTGAATCTATCTGGAAACCCAGAAAGGTTACCCTTGACTGAGGAATCAATGAACTTTTTGGTAAATTGATCCTCCAACCATGATCTTGAAGAAACAACACAAATCGATTCGCATGAGATTCTTCGAATGAGAAGACTGAGCAAATTCCAAGATAATCTTCCAAATAAGGAAATACCAAAACCCCGTTCTCTGAATACAGAAAGAAGGGCACCGAGAATCTTTGAAAAAAATTCTTGGAACTGAGGCTAGGCCAAACGGTAGAGCCACAAAACTGGTAATGCTTGTCTAAAAAGAGAATCTCAGACACTAAAAATGATCTGGATGAATCGGAATATGCAGATACACATCCTGTAAATCTATTGTAGACATATAATGCCCTTACTAAACAAAAGGCAGAATAGTCCTACAGTAACCATCTTGAATGTTGGTATCCTTACATAACGATTCAATATTGATAGATCCGGAACTGGTCTGAAGGAATTGACCTTCTTTGGTACAATGAAGAGATAAAATAAAACCCTAGTCCCTGTTCCAGAACTGGAACTGGCATAATTACTCCAGCCAACTCTAGATCTGAAACACATTTCAGAAATGCTGAGCCTTGCTGTGTTAACTGGGACACGGGAAAGAAAAAAATCTCTTAGCCGGAGGCCTTAACTTGAAGCCAATTCTGTACCTTTCTGAAACAATGTTCTGAAACCAGAGATTGAGAACGGAATTGATCCAAATTCCTTTGAAGAAAACGTAATCTGCCCCATACCAGCTGAACTGGAAAAAAGGGCCGCACCTTCATGGGTACTTAGGAGCTGACTATAGGATTCTATAAGGCTTGGATATATTCCAAACTGGAAAAAGTTTCCAAACTGATACCGCTCCTGAGGATGAAGGATCAGGCTTTTGTTCCTTATTATGAAAAAAAGAACGAAAAAATGATTATTACCCTGGACAGAAAGGGAAAACAAAGTTGACTTAGAAGACATATCAGCATTCCAAGTTTAATCCATAAAGCTTTTCTAGCTAAAATAGCTAGAGACATATACCTGACATCAACACTAATGATATCAAAAGATGGTATCACCAATAAAATTATTAGCATGTTATAGAATAATAATAATGCTATAAAATTATGATCTGTTACTTGTTGTGCTAAAACTTCTAACCAAAAAGTTGAAGCTGCAGCAACATCCGGTAAAAATATAGCAGGTCTAAGAAGATTACCTGAACATAAGTAAACTTTTCTTAGAAAGGATTCAATTTTCTTATCTAAAGGATCCTTAAATTTAGTACTATCTGCCGTAGAAATAGTAGTACATTTTAGCAGGAATAGAGACAGCCCCAAACCTTAGGGATTTTGTCCCAAAAAACTCTAATCTGTCAGATGGCACAGGATATAATTGCTTAAACGTTTAGAAGGAGTAAAAGAATTACCCAAATTATTCCATTCCCTGGAAATTACTTCAGAAAAAACATCAGGGAGATTAAACACTTCTGGAATAACTACAGGAGATTTAAAAACCCTATTTAAACGTTTGGATTCAGTATCAAGAGGACCAGAATCCTCTATATCTAAAGCAATTAATACTTCTTTAAAATAAAGAACGAATAAATTCCATCTTGAACAAATACAAAGATTTATCAGCATCAACCTCTGAGACAGAAACCTCTGAACCAGAAGAACCATTATCAGTATCAGAATGATGATGTTCATTTAAAAATTCATCTGAAAAAAAGAGAAGTTTTAAAGGACTTTTATGTAAACTAGAAGGAGAAATAACAGACATAGCCTTCTAAATGGATTTAAAAAATAAAATCTCTTATGTTTATCAGGAACACTCTGAAATTTAGATGTTGACGGAACAGCAACAGGTAATATAACAGTACTAAAGGAAATTTTATCTGCATTAATAAGTTTGTCATGACATGCAATACAAACAACAGCTGGAGAAACAGATACCAAAAATTTATAGCAGATACACTTAGCTTGGTAGCTCCAGCCCCGGCAGTGATTTTCCTAAAGTATCTTCTGACTCAGTTGCAACGTGGAACATCTTGCAATATGTAATAGAAAAAACAACATATAAAGCAAAATTGAACAAAATCCTTAAATGACAGTTTCAGGAATGGGAAAAAAATGCCAGTGAACAAGCTTCTAGCAACCAGAAGCAATAAATAATGAGACTTAAATAATGTGGAGACAAAAGCGACGCCCATATTTTTTTAGCGCCAAACAAGACGCCCACATTATTTGGCGCCTAAATGCTTTTGGCGCCAAAAATGACGCCACATCCGGAACGCCGACATTTTTGGCGCAAAATAACGTAAAAAAAATGACGCAACTTCTGGCGACACGTATGACGCCGGAAACGGAAAAGAATTTTTGCGCCAAAAAAATCCGCGCCAAGAATGACGCAATAAAATTAAGCATTTTCAGCCCCCGCGAGCCTAACAGCCCACAGGGAAAAAAGAGTCAAATTTTTGAAAGGTAAGAAAAAATGATTAATTCAAATGCATTATCCCAAATATGAAACTGATTGTCTGAAAAATAAGGAAAGTTGAACATTCTGAGTCAAGGCAAATAAATGTTTGAATACATATATTTAGAACTTTATAAACAAAGTGCCCAACCATAGCTTAGAGTGTCACAGAAAATAAGATTTACTTACCCCAGGACACTCATCTACATGTTTGTAGAAAGCCAAACCAGTACTGAAACGAGAATCAGCAGAGGTAATGGTATATATAAGAGTATATCGTCGATCTGAAAAGGGAGGTAAGAGATGAATCTCTACGACCGATAACAGAGAACCTATGAAATAGACCCCGTAGAAGGAGATCACTGCATTCACATAGGCAATACTCTCCTCACATCCCTCTGACATTCACTGCACGCTGAGAGGAAAACCGGGCTCCAACTTGCTGCGGAGCGCATATCAACGTAGAATCTAGCACAAACTTACTTCACCACCTCCATCGGAGGCTAAGTTTGTAAAACTGAATTGTGGGTGTGGTGAGGGGTGTATTTATAGGCATTTTAAGGTTTGGGAAACTTTGCCCCTCCTGGTAGGAATGTATATCCCATACGTCACTAGCTCATGGACTCTTGCTAATTACATGAAAGAAATCTTTAGTAGCTTGTAAATAAAACTTTAAAGCACGAACCACGTCAAGATTGTGTAAAAGACGTTCCTTCTTTGAAGAAGGATTAGGACACAGTGACGGTACAAGAATCTCCTGATTGATATTTTTATTAGATACCACCTTAGGTAGAAAACCAGGTTTGGTACGTAACACTACCTTATCTGCATGAAAAATGAGATAAGGGGAATCACATTGTAAAGCAGATAACTCCAAAACTCTTCGAGCCGAGGAGATAGCTACTAAAAACAGAACTTTCCAAGATAAGAGCTTAAGATCTATGGAATGCAAAGGTTCAAACGGAACCCCTTGAAGAACCTTAAGAACTAAATTTAAACTCCAAGGCGGAGCAACAGGTTTATACACAGGCTTGATTCTGACAAAAGCCTGACAAAACGCCTGCACGTCTGGAACCTCAGCCAGACGTTTGTGCAAAAGAATAGACAGAGCAGAAATCTGTCCCTTTAAGGAACTAGCTGACAAACCCTTCTCCAATCCTTCTTGGAGAAAATATAATATCCTAGGAATCCTGACCTTACTCCATGAGTAATCCTTGGATTCACACCAATGAAGATATTTACACCATATCTTATGATAGATTTTCCTGGTGACAGGCTTTCGCGCCTGTATTAAAGTATCAACGACCGACTCGGAGAAACCACGCTTTGATAAAATCAAGCGTTCAATCTCCAAGCAGTCAGCCGCAGAGAAATTAGATTTGGATGGTTGAAAGGACCCTGAAGTAGAAGGTCCTTTCTCAGAGG
Source organism: Bombina bombina (assembly GCF_027579735.1). NCBI lineage: Eukaryota > Metazoa > Chordata > Amphibia > Anura > Bombinatoridae > Bombina > Bombina bombina. The sequence continues at coordinate 1,224,735 of NC_069510.1, forward strand.
CAGAGTCCATGGTGGAAAGGATGACATGTCCACCAGATCTGCATACCAAGTCCTGCGTGGCCACGCAGGTGCTATCATGATCACCGAAGCTCTCTCCTGCTTAATCTTGGCAATCAGACGAGGGAGCAGAGGAAACGGTGGAAACACATAAGCCAGGTTGAAAGACCAAGGCGCTGCTAGAGCATCTATCAGCGCTGCCTTGGGATCCCTGGACCTGAACCCGTAACAAGGAAGCTTGGCGTTCTGACGAGACGCCATGAGATCAAGTTCTGGTTTGCCCCAAAGTTGAATCAACTGTGCAAACACCTCCGGATGGAGTTCCCACTCCCCCGGATGAAAAGTCTGTCGACTTAGAAAATCCGCCTCCCAGTTCTCTACTCCTGGGATATGGATAGCTGATAGATGGCAAGAGTGAACCTCTGCCCATAGAATTATTTTTGAAACCTCCAACATTGCTAGGGAACTCCTTGTTCCCCCTTGATGGTTGATGTAAGCTACAGTCGTGATGTTGTCCGACTGAAAATTGATGAACCTGACCGCAGCTAGCTGAGGCCAAGCCCGAAGAGCATTGAATATCACTCTTAGTTCCAGAATTTTTATCGGAAGGAGTGTCTCCTCCTGAGTCCACAAGCCCTGAGCCTTCAGGGAGTTCCAGACTGCACCCCAGCCCAGAAGGCTGGCATCTGTCGTTACTATTGTCCAATCTGGCCTGCGGAAGGTCATACCCTTGGACAGATGGACCCGAGATAACCACCAGAGAAGAGAATCCCTGGTCTCTTGATCCAGATTTAGTAGAGGGGACAAATCTGTGTAATCCCCATTCCACTGACTGAGCATGCAGAGTTGCAGCGGTCTGAAATGTAGGCGGGCAAACGGCACTATATCCATTGCCGCTACCATTAAGCCGATTACTTCCATACACTGAGCCACTGAAGGGCGAGAAGTAGAATAAAGAACACAGCAGGAATTTAGAAGTTTTGACAACCTGGCCTCTGTCAGGTAAATCTTCATTTCTACAGAATCTATCAGAGTTCCTAGGAAGGAAACTCTTGTGAGAGGGGATAGAGAACTTTTTTCTTCGTTCACTTTCCACCCATGCGACCTCAGAAATGCCAGAACAATGTCCGTGTGAGACCTGGCCACTTGAAAAGTCGACGCCTGTATCAGAATGTTGTCTGAGTAAGGGGCTACTGCTATAGCCCGCGGCCTTGGGACCGCTAGAAGGAACCCTAGAACCTTTGTAAAGATTCTTGGTGCCGTGGCCAAACCGAAGGGAAGAGCCACAAACTGGTAGTGCCTGTATTGACCCTCCTGGATCATAGGAAGGATGGTTCGAATAGTCTCCATCTTGAAGGATGGGACTCTGAAAAATTTGTTTAAGATCTTGAGATCTAAGATTGGTCTGAATGTTCCCTCTTTCTTGGGAACAACAAACAGATTTGAATAAAAGCCCTGTCCCTGTTCCTCCTGCGGAACTGGGTGGATCACTCCCATAACTAGGAGGTCTTGAACACAATGTAAGAATGCTTCTCTCTTTATCTGGTTTGCAGATAAAAGTGAGAGATGAAATCTCCCTTTTGGGGGAGAGGTTTTGAATTCCAGAAGATAACCCTTGGACACAATTTCCAATGCCCAGGGATCCTGGACATCTCTTGCCCAAGCCTGGGCTAAGAGAGAGAGTCTGCCCCCTACTAGATCCGTTTCCGGATCGGGGGCTGCTCCTTCATGCTGTCTTAGAGGCAGCAGCAGGCTTCTTGGCCTGCTTACCTTTGTTCCAAGCCTGGTTAGGTCTCCAGACCGGCTTGGACTGGGTAAAATTTCCCTCTTGTTTTTTATTAGAGGAAGTTGATGCCGCGCTCGTCTTAAAGTTTCGAAAAGCACGAAAATTAGTTTGTTTGGTCCTTAATTTGTTAGACCTATCCTGAGGAAGGGCATGACCTTTTCCTCCAGTAATATCAGAAATGATCTCCTTCAGTCCAGGCCCGAATAGGGTCTGCCCCTTGAAGGGAATGTTGAGAAGCTGACCAGGGAAGTAACATCAGCTGACCAGGATTTAAGCCATAGCGCCCTACGCGCCTGAATAGCAAAACCTGAGTTCTTAGCCGTTAGTTTAGTTAAATGAACAACGGCGTCAGAAACAAATGAATTGGCTAGCTTAAGCGCTTTAAGCTTGTCAAGTATATCATCCAATGGGGTTTCTACCTGTAAGGCCTCTTCCAGAGACTCAAACCAGAAGGCCGCAGCAGCAGTGACCGTGGCAATGCATGCAAGAGGCTGGAGAATAAAACCCTGTTGAATAAACATTTTCTTAAGGTAACCCTCTAACTTTTTATCCATTGGATCTAGGAAAGCACAACTGTCCTCGATGGGGATAGTTGTACGCTTAGCTAGGGTAGAAACTGCTCCCTCCACCTTAGGGACCGTTTGCCATAAGTCCCGTGTAGCGGCATCTATTGGAAACATTTTCTTAAAAACAGGAGGGGGAGAGAACGGTAATAATTTCTGAAAACCTCTTAGGTATTGGAAAAACATCAGTGTACACAGGCACTGTATAGTATTTATCCAATCTACACAATTTCTCTGGCACTATAATGGTGTCACAGTCATCCAGAGTAGCTAAAACCTCCCTGAGCAACACGCGGAGGTGTTCAAGCTTAAATTTAAATGTAGACATATCAGAATCAGGTTGAAGCATCTTCCCTGAGTCAGAAAAATCACCCACAGATAGAAGCTCTCCTGCCTCAGCTTCTGCATATTGTGAGGGGATATCATACATAGCGACTAAAGCGTCAGAGTACTCTCTATTTCTTCTAACCCCAGAGCTGTCTCACTTTCGTTGTAACCCTGGTAGTTTGGACAATACCGCTGTAAGGGTATGATCCATAACTGCCGCCATGTCTTGTAAAGTAAACGCCATGGGCGCGCTAGATGTATTTGGCGCCTCTTGAGCGGGCGTCCCTTGAGCAGGAGTCAAAGGTTCTGACACGTGGGGGCGAGTTAGTCGGCATAACTTCCCCCTTGTCAGTTTCCTCTGGTGATAAATCTTTTAAAGCCAGAATATGATCTTTATAACTTAAAGTAAAATCAGTACATTTGGTACACATTCTAAGAGGGGGTTCCACAATGGCTTCTAAACATAATGAACAAGGAGTTACCTCTATGTCAGACATGTTAAAACCGACTAGCAATGAGACCAGCAAGCTTGGAAAACACTTTAATAAATGTAAACAAGCAAAAACTAAAAACGGTACTGTGCCTTTAAGAGAAACAAAAAAAGTCAGAAATTAAAAAACAGTGATAAAAAGCAGTAAATCTTACGAAATTTTTACAGTGTGTATAATAGGCTAACAGAGCATTGCACCCACTTGCAAATGGATGATTAACCCCTTAGTTTCAAAACCGGATAAAAAAAACGATATAAACGTTTTTCAACAGTCACAACAAACTGCCGCAGCACTGCTGTGGCCCTACCTGCCCATACAACGACTTTGGAAGGCACAAAAACCCTTTAGAGAGGTCCTAAATGTTCAGGGGACTCCTTCAGGGAAACTGGATGTCTCAAGCTGCAAAATCGAATGCGCATTTAGGCGCGAAAATAGGCCCCTCCCAACCTGTATTCACAGTGAGAGGGCCTAACAAAACTATCCATAGGCAAAATCTAGCCAGCCATGTGGAAAAAACTGGGCCCCAATAAAGATTTATCACCAATATGTAGAAAAAAACGTTTAAACACTTCCAGCAAACGTTATCTTATTTTTCAGTAATGTGAGAAAGTAATAAGAATATTACCCTTTACAGCAAGCATGATACTAGTCGTTATTAAATCACTGTAATCAGGCTTACCTTAAATAAATCCGGTGTTAACAGCATTTTCTAGCATATTCATTTCTCTAGAAAAATTTAAACTGCACATACCTCATAGCAGGCGACCCTGCACGCCATTCCCCCAGCTGAAGTTACCTATCTCTTCAGTTATGTGTGAGAACAGCCATGGATCTTAGTTACAACCTGCTAAGATCATCAAAGACCACAGGCAGACTCTTCTTCAACTTTCTGCCTGAGGCTAAAATAGTACAACTCCGGTACCATTTGAAAATAAACTTTTGATTGAAGATAAACTAAATAAATACACCACTTCTCTCTAGCTACTTCCTTTCTTGTTGAGAGCTGCAAGAGAATGACTGGGAGTGGCAGTTAGGGGAGGAGCTATATAGACAGCTCTGCTGTGGGTGATCCTCTTGCAGCTTCCTGATGGGAAGGAGAATATCCCACAAGTAATGGATGATCCGTGGACTGGATACAACTTACAAGAGAAAACACCCCCTAATCTAATACTAAACTACCAATAGCCCTTAAAATGGGTTAAACAGCTCTTTTGCATAAAAAAAATACTAAGTCCCCCCCTCTAACAGTAAAACCCCCCACCCACCAAACCCCCCCCAAAATAAAAAAAAACTAACACTAAAAAAATCCTAAACTACATATTGCCCCTAAAGGGGCATTTGTATGGGCATTGCCCTTAAAAGGGCATTCAGCTCTTTTACTGCCCTTAAAAAGGGCATTCAGCTCTTTTACAAGTGACCAAAATCCCTAATCTTAAAAAAAAAAAAAACCCAACTCTAAGCCCCAAATAGGTACTCACCATTCCTGAAGTCCGGCAGAGAAGATCCTCTTCCAGGCAGCGGTGAACCGCCGACATCTTCCATCTTCATTCAGGACCAAGCCAGCGCGGAGTGGAGATGACAGCGGAACTGAAGATTGGCGGTTGTGGAGCCACGGAGTGTGGAGGATCCTCTTCGTAGATCCCTGCCGTACACTGAATAGTGAATGCAAGATACGTATTTAAATATGGTGTCACTTGCATTCCTATTGGCTTATTGGAATCTTCAAAATCAAATCAGCCAATAGGACGAGAGCTACTGAAATCCTATTGGCTGTTTGCGATGCGGTTCTATGTTAGCTTAAGGGAGTAAAAATTGCAGATCGACAGGTGAAATATACGCGCCACGTTTATATGCGGTGCCGTATATGTGATACCAAAACCACATATGAAATCTTGCCCCAAATAGGTAACAAAAACTCCTTATGTCCTTCTGAGACCCCCAGGCGGCCCCCCATCCATTGTAACTGTAAAGTTACAGATCAAGAAGAATGAACAAAGAGAAGCCTCCAGCATAAAGAGCTAATAGTTCAGTCACAAAGACAGAAAAAGACTTGTTCTAAAAAGCAAATTAACCCTCAGAGACAACAGAGTACGGACCCTGTATCATTGTAAAGGGTACATAGGTAAAGAAGACTACTATAAATGTGGTCAGAGGGAATAACAACCAAGGAAACAAACTTAAGACCTCCATGCAAAGAGCAACTGAAGGAAAAATAGAAACTGAAGGAACTAACAGGTAAACCCCAGCTTAAACCGTCTAAGCCTCAGAAAAACATAATTTATGTAAGAACTTACCTGATAAATTCTATTTCTTTCATATAAGCAAGAGTCCATGAGCTAGTGACGTATGGGATATACATTCCTACCAGGAGGGGCAAAGTTTCCCAAACCTCAAAATGCCTAAAAATACACCCCTCACCACACCCACAAATCAGTTTAACGCATAGCCAAGAAGTGGGGTGATAAGAAAAAAGTGCGAAAGCATAAAAAATAAGGAATTGGAATAATTTTGCTTTATACAAAAAAATCATAACCACCACAAAAAAGGGGTGGGCCTCATGGACTCTTGCTAATATGAAAGAAATGAATTTATCAGGTAAGTTCTTACATAAATTATGTTTTCTTTTATGTAATTAGCAAGAGTCCATGAGCTAGTGACGTATGGGATAATGACTACCCAAGATGTGGATCTTCCACGCAAGAGTCACTAGAGAGGGAGGGATAAAATAAAGACAGCCAATTCCGCTGAAAATAATCCACACCCAAAATAGAGTTTAAATCTTATAATGAAAAAAACTGAAATTATAAGCAGAAGAATCAAACTGAAACAGCTGCCTGAAGTACTTTTCTACCAAAAACTGCTTCAGAAGAAGAAAACACATCAAAATGGTAGAATTTAGTAAAAGTATGCAAAGAAGACCAAGTTGCTGCTTTGCAAATCTGATCAACCGAAGCTTCATTCCTAAACGCCCAGGAAGTAGAAACTGACCTAGTAGAATGAGCTGTAATCCTTTGAGGCGGAGTTTTACCCGACTCGACATAAGCCTGATGAATTAAAGATTTCAACCAAGATGCCAAAGAAATGGCAGAGGCCTTCTGACCTTTCCTAGAACTGGAAAAGATAAACAGACTAGAAGTCTTCCGGAAATTCTTAGTAGCTTCAACATAATATTTCAAAGCTCTAACTACATCCAAAGAATGCAATGATTTCTCCTTAGAATTCCTAGGATTAGGACATAATGAAGGAACCACAATTTCTCTACTAATGTTGTTAGAATTCACAACCTTAGGTAAAAATTGAAAAGAAGTTCGCAACACCGCCTTATCCTGATGAAAAATCAGAAAAGGAGACTCACAAGAAAGAGCAGATAATTCAGAAACTCTTCTGGCAGAAGAGATGGCCAAAAGGAACAAAACTTTCCAAGAAAGTAATTTAATGTCCAATGAATGCATAGGTTCAAACGGAGGAGCTTGAAGAGCCCCCAGAACCAAATTCAAACTCCAAGGAGGAGAAATTGACTTAATGACAGGTTTTATACGAACCAAAGCTTGTACAAAACAATGAATATCAGGAAGATTAGCAATCTTTCTGTGAAAAAGAACAGAAAGAGCAGAGATTTGTCCTTTCAAGGAACTTGCAGACAAACCTTTATCCAAACCATCCTGAAGAAACTGTAAAATTCTCGGAATTCTAAAAGAATGCCAGGAAAAATGATGAGAAAGACACCAAGAAATATAAGTCTTCCAGACTCTATAATATATCTCCCTAGATACGGATTTACGAGCCTGTAACATAGTATTAATCACAGAGTCAGAGAAACCTCTTTGACCAAGAATCAAACGTTCAATCTCCATACCTTTAAATTTAAGGATTTGAGATCCTGATGGAAAAAAGGACCTTGTGACAGAAGGTCTGGTCTTAACGGAAGAGTCCACGGTTGGCAAGAGGCCATCCGGACAAGATCCGCATACCAAAACCTGTGAGGCCATGCTGGAGCTACCAGCAGAACAAACGAGCATTCCTTCAGAATCTTGGAGATTACTCTTGGAAGAAGAACTAGAGGCGGAAAGATATAGGCAGGATGATACTTCCAAGGAAGTGACAATGCATCCACTGCTTCCGCTTGAGGATCCCTGGATCTGGACAGATACCTGGGAAGTTTCTTGTTTAGATGAGAAGCCATCAGATCTATTTCTGGAAGTCCCCACATTTGAACAATCTGAAGAAATACCTCTGGGTGAAGAGACCATTTGCCCGGATGTAACATTTGGCGACTGAGATAATCCGCTTCCCAATTGTCTATACCTGGGATATGAACCGCAGAAATTAGACAGGAGCTGGATTCCGCCCATACCAGAATTCGAGATACTTCTTTCATGGCCAGAGGACTGTGAGTCCCTCCTTGATGGTTGATGTATGCCACAGTTGTGACATTGTCTGTCTGAAAACAAATGAACGATTCTCTCTTTAGAAGAGGCCATGACTGAAGAGCTCTGAAAATTGCACGGAGTTCCAAAATATTGATTGGTAATCTCACCTCCTGAGATTCCCAAACCCCTTGTGCTGTCAGAGACCCCCAAACAGCTCCCAAACCTGTCAGACTTGCATCTGTTGAAATTACAGTCCAGGTCGGAAGAACAAAAGAAGCCCCTGAACTAAACGATGGTGATCTGTCCACCACGTCAGAGAGTGTCGTACAATCGGTTTTAAGATATTAATTGAGATATCTTTGTGTAATCCCTGCACCACTGGTTCAGCATACTGCATTAACAAGTTTGTCATGATATTCATTACAAACAACAGCTGGAGGAACAGATACCACAAGTTTGCAGCAGATACACTTAACTTTGGTAGATCCAGCACCAGGCAGCGTTTTTCCAGAAGTATCTTCTGACTCAGTGTCAATCTGGGACATCTTGCAATATGTAATAGAAAAAACAACATATAAAGCAAAATTGATCAAATTCCTTAAATGACAGTTTCAGGAATGGGAAAAAATGCTAGTGAACAAGCTTCTAGCAATCAGAAGCAATAAATAATGAGACTTAAATAATGTGGAGACAATACTGACGCCCATATTTTTTTAGCGCCAAAAAAGACGCCCACATTATTTGGCGCCTAAATGCTTTTGGCGCCAAAAATGACGCCACATCCGGAACGCCGACACTTTTGGCGCAAAAAAAGGTCAAAAAATGACGCGACTTCCGGCGACACGTATGACGCCGGAAACAGAAAAAAAATTTTGCGCCAAAAAAGTCAGCGCCAAGAATGACGCAATAAAATGAAGCATTTTCAGCCCCCGCGAGCCTAACAGCCCACAGGGAAAAAAGTCAAATTTTAAGGTAAGAAAAAAATTGATTTATTCATATGCATTATCCCAAATATGAAACTGACTGTCTGAAATAAGGAAAGTTGAACATCCTGAGTCAAGGCAAATAAATGTTTGAATACATATATTAAGAACTTTATATAAAAGTGCCCAACCATAGCTTAGAGTGTCACAGAAAATAAGACTTACTTACCCCAGGACACTCATCTACATGTAGTAGAAAGCCAAACCAGTACTGAAACGAGAATCAGCAGAGGTAATGGTATATATAAGAGTATATCGTCGATCTGAAAAGGGAGGTAAGAGATGAATCTCTACGACCGATAACAGAGAACCTATGAAGTAGACCCCGTAGAAGGAGATCATTGAATTCAAATAGGCAATACTCTCCTCACATCCCTCTGACATTCACTGCACGCTGAGAGGAAAACCGGGCTCCAACCTGCTGCGGAGCGCATATCAACGTAGAATCTAGCACAAACTTACTTCACCAAAGTTTGTAAAACTGATTTGTGGGTGTGGTGAGGGGTGTATTTATAGGCATTTTGAGGTTTGGGAAACTTTGCCCCTCCTGGTAGGAAACATAATTTATGTAAGAACTTACCTGATAAATTCATTTCTTTCATATTAACAAGAGTCCATGAGCTAGTGACGTATGGGATATACATTCCTACCAGGAGGGGCAAAGTTTCCCAAACCTTAAAATGCCTATAAATACACCCCTCACCACACCCACAAATCAGTTTAACGAATAGCCAAGAAGTGGGGTGATAAGAAAAAAAGTGCGAAGCATATAAAATAAGGAATTGGAATAATTGTGCTTTATACAAAAAAATCATAACCACCACAAAAAAGGGTGGGCCTCATGGACTCTTGTTAATATGAAAGAAATGAATTTATCAGGTAAGTTCTTACATAAATTATGTTTTCTTTCATGTAATTAACAAGAGTCCATGAGCTAGTGACGTATGGGATAATGACTACCCAAGATGTGGATCTTTCCACACAAGAGTCACTAGAGAGGGAGGGATAAAATAAAGACAGCCAATTCCTGCTGAAAATAATCCACACCCAAAATAAAGTTTAACAAAAAACATAAGCAGAAGATTCAAACTGAAACCGCTGCCTGAAGAACTTTTCTACCAAAAACTGCTTCAGAAGAAGAAAATACATCAAAATGGTAGAATTTAGTAAAAGTATGCAAAGAGGACCAAGTTGCTGCTTTGCAGATCTGGTCAACCGAAGCTTCATTCCTAAACGCCCAGGAAGTAGATACTGACCTAGTAGAATGAGCTGTAATTCTTTGAGGCGGAATTTTACCCGACTCAACATAGGCAAGATGAATTAAAGATTTCAACCAAGATGCCAAAGAAATGGCAGAAGCTTTCTGGCCTTTCCTAGAACCGGAAAAGATAACAAATAGACTAGAAGTCTTACGGAAAGATTTCGTAGCTTCAACATAATATTTCAAAGCTCTAACAACATCCAAAGAATGCAATGATTTCTCCTTAGAATTCTTAGGATTAGGACATAATGAAGGAACCACAATTTCTCTACTAATGTTGTTGGAATTCACAACTTTAGGTAAAAATTCAAAAGAAGTTCGCAACACCGCCTTATCCTGATGAAAAATCAGAAAAGGAGACTCACACGAAAGAGCAGATAATTCAGAAACTCTTCTAGCAGAAGAGATGGCCAAAAGGAACAAAACTTTCCAAGAAAGTAATTTAATGTCCAATGAATGCATAGGTTCAAACGGAGGAGCTTGAAGAGCTCCCAGAACCAAATTCAAACTCCAAGGAGGAGAAATTGACTTAATGACAGGTTTTATACGAACCAAAGCTTGTACAAAACAATGAATATCAGGAAGAATAGCAATCTTTCTGTGAAAAAGAACAGAAAGAGCGGAGATTTGTCCTTTCAAAGAACTTGCGGACAAACCCTTATCTAAACCATCCTGAAGAAACTGTAAAATTCTCGGTATTCTAAAAGAATGCCAAGAAAAATGATGAGAAAGACACCAAGAAATATAAGTCTTCCAGACTCTATAATATATCTCTCGAGATACAGATTTACGAGCCTGTAACATAGTATTAATCACGGAGTCAGAGAAACCTCTATGACCAAGAATCAAGCGTTCAATCTCCATACCTTTAAATTTAAGGATTTCAGATCCGGATGGAAAAAAGGACCTTGTGACAGAAGGTCTGGTCTTAACGGAAGAGTCCATGGCTGGCAAGATGCCATCCGGACAAGATCCGCATACCAAAACCTGTGAGGCCATGCCGGAGCTATTAGCAGAACAAACGAGCATTCCCTCAGAATCTTGGAGATTACTCTTGGAAGAAGAACTAGAGGCGGAAAGATATAGGCAGGATGATACTTCCAAGGAAGTGATAATGCATCCACTGCCTCCGCCTGAGGATCCCGGGATCTGGACAGATACCTGGGAAGTTTCTTGTTTAGATGAGAGGCCATCAGATCTATCTCTGGGAGCCCCCACAATTGAACAATCTGAAGAAATACCTCTGGGTGAAGAGACCATTCGCCCGGATGCAACGTTTGGCGACTGAGATAATCCGCTTCCCAATTGTCTACACCTGGGATATGAACCGCAGAGATTAGACAGGAGCTGGATTCCGCCCAAACCAAAATTCGAGATACTTCTTTCATAGCCAGAGGACTGTGAGTCCCTCCTTGATGATTGATGTATGCCACAGTTGTGACATTGTCTGTCTGAAAACAAATGAACGATTCTCTCTTCAGAAGAGGCCAAAACTGAAGAGCTCTGAAAACTGCACGGAGTTCCAAGATATTGATCGGTAATCTCACCTCCTGAGATTCCCAAACTCCTTGTGCCGTCAGAGATCCCCACACAGCTCCCCAACCTGTGAGACTTGCATCTGTTGAAATTACAGTCCAGGTCGGAAGAACAAAAGAAGCCCCCTGAATTAAACGATGGTGATCTGTCCACCACGTTAGAGAGTGCCGAACAATCGGTTTTAAAGATATTAATTGATATATCTTCGTGTAATCCCTGCACCATTGGTTCAGCATACAGAGCTGAAGAGGTCGCATGTGAAAACGAGCAAAGGGGATCGCGTCCGATGCAGCAGTCATAAGACCTAGAATTTCCATGCATAAGGCTACCGAAGGGAATGATTGAGACTGAAGGTTTCGACAGGCTGTAATCAATTTTAGACGTCTCTTGTCTGTTAAAGACAAAGTCATGGACACTGAATCTATCTGGAAACCCAGAAAGGTTACCCTTGTTTGAGGAATCAAAGAACTTTTTGGTAAATTGATCCTCCAACCATGATCTTGAAGAAACAACACAAGTCGATTCGTATGAGACTCTGCTAAATGTAAAGACGGAGCAAGTACCAAGATATCGTCCAAATAAGGAAATACCACAATACCCTGTTCTCTGATTACAGACAGAAGGGCACCAAGAATCTTTGTGAAAATTCTTGGAGCTGTAGCAAGGCCAAACGGTAGAGCCACAAATTGGTAATGCTTGTCTAGAAAAGAGAATCTCAGGAACTGATAATGATCTGGATGAATCGGAATATGCAGATATGCATCCTGTAAATCTATTGTGGACATATAATTCCCTTGCTGAACAAAAGGCAATATAGTCCTTACAGTTACCATCTTGAACGTTGGTATCCTTACATAACGATTCAATAATTTTAGATCCAGAACTGGTCTGAAGGAATTCTCCTTCTTTGGTACAATGAAGAGATTTGAATAAAACCCCATCCCCTGTTCCGGAACTGGAACTGGCATAATTACTCCAGCCAACTCTAGATCTGAAACACAATTCAGAAATGCTTGAGCTTTCACTGGATTTACTGGGACATGGGAAAGAAAAAATCTCTTTGCAGGAGGTCTCATCTTGAAACCAATTCTGTACCCTTCTGAAACAATGTTCTGAATCCAAAGATTGTGAACAGAATTGATCCAAATTTCTTTGAAAAAACGTAACCTGCCCCCTACCAGCTGAACTGGAATGAGGGCCGTACCTTCATGTGAACTTAGAAGCAGGCTTTGCCTTTCTAGCAGGCTTGGATTTATTCCAGACTGGAGATGGTTTCCAAACTGAAACTGCTCCTGAGGACGAAGGATCAGGCTTTTGTTCTTTGTTGAAACGAAAGGAACGAAAACGATTGTTAGCCCTGTTTTTACCTTTAGACTTTTTATCCTGTGGTAAAAAAGTTCCTTTCCCACCAGTAACAGTTGAAATAATAGAATCCAACTGAGAACCAAATAATTTGTTTCCCTGGAAATAAATGGAAAGTAGAGTTGATTTAGAAGCCATATCAGCATTCCAGGTCTTAAGCCATAAAGCTCTTCTGGCTAAGATGGCCAGAGACATAAATCTAACATCAACTCTAATAATATCAAAAATGGCATCACAGATGAAATTATTAGCATGCTGGAGAAGAATAATAATATCATGAGAATCACGATTTGTTACTTGTTGCGCAAGAGTTTCCAACCAAAAAGTTGAAGCTGCAGCAACATCAGCCAATGATATAGCAGGTCTAAGAAGATTACCTGAACATAGATAAGCTTTTCTTAGAAAAGATTCAATTTTTCTATCTAAAGGATCCTTAAACGAGGTACCATCTGACGTAGGAATGGTAGTACGTTTAGCAAGGGTAGAAATAGCCCCATCAACTTTAGGGATTTTGTCCCAAAATTCTAACCTGTCAGGCGGAACAGGATATAATTGCTTAAAACGTTTAGAAGGAGTAAATGAATTACCCAATTTATCCCATTCCTTAGCAATTACTGCAGAAATAGCATTAGGAACAGGAAAGACTTCTGGAATAACCGCAGGAGCTTTAAAAACCTTATCCAAACGTATAGAATTAGTATCAAGAGGACTAGAATCCTCTATTTCTAAAGCAATTAGTACTTCTTTAAGTAAAGAGCGAATAAATTCCATCTTAAATAAATATGAAGATTTATCAGCATCAATCTCTGAGATAGAATCCTCTGAACCAGAAGAGTCCAAAGAATCAGAATGATGGTGTTCATTTAAAAATTCATCTGTAGAGAGAGAAGATTTAAAAGACTTTTTACGTTTACTAGAAGGAGAAATAACAGACAAAGCCTTCTTTATGGATTCAGAAACAAAATCTCTTATGTTATCAGGAACATTCTGCACCTTAGATGTTGAGGGAACTGCAACAGGCAATGGTACATCACTAAAGGAAATATTATCTGCTTTAACAAGTTTGTCATGACAATTATTACAAACAACAGCTGGAGGAATAGCTACCAAAAGTTTACAGCAGATACACTTAGCTTTGGTAGATCCAGCAGGCAGTGGTTTTCCTGTAGTATCTTCTGGCTCAGATGCAACGTGAGACATCTTGCAATATGTAAGAGAAAAAACAACATATAAAGCAAAATAGATCAAATTCCTTATAAGACAGTTTCAGGAATGGGAAAAAAATGCCAAACATCAAGCTTCTAGCAACCAGAAGCAAATGAAAAATGAGACTGAAATAATGTGGAGACAAAAGCGACGCCCATATTTTTTGGCGCCAAATAAGACGCCCACATTATTTGGCGCCTAAATGCTTTTGGCGCCAAAAATGACGCCACATCCGGAACGCCGACATTTTTGGCGCAAAATAACGTCAAAAATGACGCAACTTCCGGCGACACGTATGACGCCGGAAACGGAAAAGAATTTTTGCGCCAAAAAAGTCCGCGCCAAGAATGACGCAATAAAATGAAGCATTTTCAGCCCCCGCGAGCCTAACAGCCCACAGGGAAAAAAGTCAAATTTTTGAGGTAAGAAAAAATATGATAATTTAAAGCATAATCCCAAATATGAAACTGACTGTCTGGAAATAAGGAAAGTTGAACATTCTGAGTCAAGGCAAATAAATGTTTGAATACATATATTTAGAACTTTATAAATAAAGTGCCCAACCATAGCTTAGAGTGTCACAGAAAATAAGACTTACCTACCCCAGGACACTCATCTACATGTTTGTAAAAAGCCAAACCAGTACTGAAACGAGAATCAGTAGAGGAAATGGTAAATATAAGAGTATATCGTCGATCTGAAAAGGGAGGTAAGAGATGAATCTCTACGACCGATAACAGAGAACCTTATGAAATAGACCCCGTAGAAGGAGATCACTGCATTCAATAGGCAATACTCTCCTCACATCCCTCTGACATTCACTGCACGCTGAGAGGAAAACCGGGCTCCAACTTGCTGCGGAGCGCATATCAACGTAGAATCTAGCACAAACTTACTTCACCACCTCCCTTGGAGGCAAAGTTTGTAAAACTGATTTGTGGGTGTGGTGAGGGGTGTATTTATAGGCATTTTAAGGTTTGGGAAACTTTGCCCCTCCTGGTAGGAATGTATATCCCATACGTCACTAGCTCATGGACTCTTGTTAATTACATGAAAGAAATGTATATCCCATACGTCACTAGCTCATGGACTCTTGCTAATTACATGAAAGAAATAGAATTTATGCTTACCTGATACATTAATTTCTCTTGCGATGTATCCAGTCCACGGATTCATCCTTTACTTGTGGGATATTCTCATTCCCCACAGGAAGTGGCAAAGAGAGCACACAGCAAAGCTGTCCACATAGCTCCCCCTCCAGCTCCAACCCCCAGTCATTCGACCAAAGGTTAGGAAGAAAAAGGAGAAACCATAGGGTGCAGTGGTGACTGTAGTTTAAACAAAAAATTTTTTTACCTGACTTAAATGTCAGGGCGGGCCGTGGACTGGATACACCGCAAGAGAAAGTAATTTATCAGGTAAGCATAAATTCTGTTTTCTCTTGCAAGGTGTATCCAGTCCACGGATTCATCCTTTACTTGTGGGATACCAATACCAAAGCTTTAGGACACGGATGAAGGGAGGGAACAAGACAGGTACCTTAAACGGAAGGCACCACTGCTTGCAAAACCTTTCTCCCAAAAATAGCCTCCGAAGAAGCAAAAGTATCGAATTTGTAAAATTTGGCAAAAGTATGCAGTGAAGACCAAGTCGCTGCCTTACAAATCTGTTCTCAACAGAAGCCTCATTTTTGAAAGCCCATGTGGAAGCCACTGCACTGGTAGAATGAGCAGTAATTCTTTCAGGAGGCTGCTGGCCAGCAGTCTCATAGGCCAAACGGATGATGCTTTTCAGCCAAAAGGAAAAGAGAGGTAGCAGTCGCTTTCTGACCTCTCCTCTTACCAGAATAGATAACAAACAAAGAATATGTTTGTCTGAAATCCTTAGTTGCTTGTAAATAGAACTTTAAAGCACGAACTACATCAAGATTGTGTAATAGACGTTCCTTCTTCGAAGATGGATTAGGACACAGAGAAGGAACAACTATTTCCTGGTTAATATTCTTGTTAGAAACAACTTTAGGAAGAAAACCAGGCTTGGTACGCAAAACTACCTTATCTGCGTGGAACACCAGGTTAGGTGAATCACACTGTAAGGCAGATAATTCTGAAACTCTTCTAGCAGAAGAGATAGCTATCAAACACAAAACTTTCCAAGATAACAACTTAATGTCTATGGAATGTAAAGGTTCAAACGGAACCCCTTGAAGAACTGAAAGAACTAGATTCAAACTCCATGGCGGAGCCACAGGTCTATAGATAGGGTTGATTCTGACTAAAGCCTGAACAAACGCTTGAACGTCTCGTACCTCTGCCAGACGCTTGTGTAACAGGATAGACAAAGCAGATATTTGTCCTTTTAAGGAACTAGCTGACAATCCTTTCTCCAATCCTTCTTGGAGAAAAGACAATATCCTGGGAATCCTAATCTTACTCCATGAGTAACCCTTGGATTCACACCAACAAAGATATTTCCGCCATATCTTATGGTAGATTTTCCTGGTGACAGGCTTTCTAGCCTGAATCAGAGTATCTATAACTGACTCAGAGAACCCACGCTTTGATAGAATTAAGCGTTCAATCTCCAAGCAGTCAGACGTAGAGAAACTAAATTTGGATGCTTGAACGGACCCTGTATCAGAAGATCCTGCCTCATTGGCAATGTCCATGGTGGGACAGATGACATGTCCACTAGGTCTGCATACCAAGTCCTGCGTGGCCACGCAGGCGCTATCAGAATCACCGAAGCCTTCTCCTGCTTGATTCTGGCAACCAGACGCGGGAGGAGAGGAAACGGTGGAAAAACATAAGCCAGATTAAAGGACCAAAGTGCTGCTAGAGCATCTATCAATACCGCCTTGGGATCCCGGGACCTGGACCCGTAGAGAGGAAGTTTGGTGTTCTGACGGGACGCCATCAGATCCAACTCTAGAGTGCCCCAAAGCTGAGTCAGCTGAGCAAATGCCCCCGGGTGGAGTTCCCACTCCCCCGGGTGAAAAGTCTGACGACTTAGAAAATCCGCCTCCCAGTTGTCTACTCCTGGGATATGAATTGCTGAGAGATGGCAGGAGTGATCCTCCGCCCACCTGATTATTTTGGTTACTTCCGTCATTGCTAGGGAACTCTGTTCCCCCCTGATGATTGACGTAAGCTACAGTCGTGATGTTGTCCGACTGAAATCTGCTGAATTTGGCCGCAGCTAGTTGAGGCCATGCCTGAAGAGCGTTGAATATCGCCCTCAGTTCCAGAATGTTTATCGGGAGAAGCGTTTCTTCCCGAGACCATAAGCCCTGAGCTTTCAGGGAGTCCTAGACCGCACCCCAGCCTAACAGACTGGCGTCGGTCGTTACAATGATCCACTCTGGTCTGCGGAAACATATTCCCTGAGACAGGTGATCCTGAGACAACCACCAGAGAAGAGAATCTCTGGTCTCCTGGTCCAACTGAATTTGAAGAGACAAATCTCCACTGTTTGAGCATGCATAGTTGCAGTGGTCTGAGGTGTATCCGAGCAAAAGGGACTATGTCCATTGCCGCTGCCATTAGTCCGATTGTCTCCATGCACTGAGCTACAGATGGCAGAGGAATGGAATGAAGAGCTCGGCAAGTAGCTAACAGTTTTAACTTTCTGACCTCCGTCAGAAATATTTTAATTTCTACCAAGTCTATCAGAGGTCCTAGGAATGGAACTCTTGTGAGGGGGGAGAGAGAACTCTTTTTTACGTTCACCTTCCACCCGTGAGACCTCAGAAAGGCCAATACGATCTCCGTGTGAGATTTGGTTCTTTGGAAAGTCGACGCCTGAATTAAGATGTCGTCTAAGTAAGGCGCCACCGCTATGCCCCGCAGTCTTAGAACCGCCAGGAGGGACCCTAGCACCTTTGTGAAAATTCTGGGAGCAGTGGCCAACCCGAAAGGATGAGCCACAAACTGATAATGCTTGTCCAGAAAGGCGAACCTGAGAAACTGGTGATGATCTTTGTGGATAGGAATATGCAGATACGCATCCTTTAGATCCACGGTAGTCATATTGACCCTCCTGGATCATTGGTAAGATTGTCCGAATGGTCTCCATCTTGAATGATGGGACTCTGAGGAATTTGTTTAGAATTTTGAGATCCAGGATTGGTCTGAAAGTTCCTTCTTTTTTGGGAACCACAAACAGGTTTGAGTAAAACCCCAGTCCTTGTTCTGCAATTGGAACTGGGTGGATCACTCCCATTGTAAGTAAATCTTCTACACAGCGTAAAAACGCCTCTTTCTTTGTCTGATCTGTAGACAGACGAGAAATGTGGTACCTTCCCCTTGGAGGAGAGAGTCCTTGAATTCTAGAAGGTATCCCTGGGCTACAATCTCTAATGCCCAAGGATCGTGTACATCTCTTGCCCAGGCCTGAGCGAAGAGAGAGAGTCTGCCCCCTACTAGATCCGGTCCCGGATTGGGGGCTACCCCTTCATGCTGTCTTGGTGGCAGCTGCAGGCTTTTTGGCCTGTTTACCCTTATTCCAGCCCTGGTAAGGTTTCCAGGTTGCCTTGGGCTGTGAAGCATTACCCTCTTGCTTTGCAGCCGGAGAGGATGAAGCGGGGCCGTTCCTGAAATTGCGAAAAGGAACGAAAATTAGCTTTGTTCTTTGTCTTAAAGGGCTTGTCCTGAGGGAGAGCATGGCCTTTTCCCCCGGTGATATCTGAAATAATCTCTTTCAATTCAGGCCCGAAGAGGGTCTTTCCTTTGAAAGGGATGTTCAAAAGCTTGGATTTAGACGACACATCGGCCGACCAAGACTTTAGCCATAGCGCCCTGCGCGCCAAAATGGCGAAACCTGAATTTTTGGCCGCTAACTTAGCTATTTGGAAAGCGGCGTCAGTGATAAAAGAATTATCTAGCTTTAGAGCCTTAATTCTATCCATAATTTCCTCATATGAGGTCTCCGTCTGGAGCGAGTCTTCCAGCGCCTCAAACCAGAAAGCAGCTGCAGTAGTTACAGGAATAATGCAGGCAATAGGTTGGAGAAGAAAACCTTGTTGAACAAAAATTTTCTTAAGTAAACCCTCTAACTTCTTATCCATAGGGTCTTTAAAAGCACAACTGTCTTCAATTGGTATGGTTGTGCGTTTAGCAAGTGTAGAAATAGCCCCCTCCACCTTAGGGACCGTCTGCCACGAGTCCCGCACAGGGTCAGGTATGGGGAACATTTTCTTAAAAACAGGAGGGGGAGCAAAGGGAACACCTGGTCTATCCCACTCCCTAGTAACGATATCCGCAATCCTCTTAGGGAATGGAAACGTATCCGTGTAAACCGGGACCTCTAGGTACTTGTCCATTTTACACAATTTCTCTGGGATCACCAAAGGATCGCAGTCATCCAGAGTAGCTAATACCTCCCTAAGCAAAACGCGGAGGTGTTCGAGTTTAAATTTAAAAGCCAATGTATCTGAATCTGTCTGAGGAGGAACCCTTCCTGAATCAGAGACTTCTCCCTCAGACATCAAATCCCTCGCTCCCACTTCAGAGCGTTGTGAGGGAATATCGGATACGGCTACAAAAGCGTCAGAATGCTCATAATCTGTTCTTAAAACTGAGCTATCACGCTTTGCGGGTAACACGGGCAGTTTAGATAAGAAGGCTGTAAGAGAATTATCCAAGACTGCCGCTAAGTCTTGTAATGTAAAAGTGGGCGTAACTGGTTGTGACACTTGGGGAGAGGCAGACGGGCTACCCTCGTTACCTTCAGTCTGAGAATCATCTTGGGCCACATTTTTAAGTGCAACAATATGATCTTTAAAGTGTATAGACATATCAGTACAAGTGGGACACATTCTGAGAGGGGGTTCCACCACGGCTTCTAAACACATTGAACAAGGATTTTCCTTAGTGTCAGACATGTTTAATAGACTAGCAATATAAACAAGCAGGCTTGGAAATCACTTTAATCAAATAAAAAACACAATTTGAAAAAAAAACGTACTGTGCCTTTAAGAAATAAAAAGAGCACACAATTTTACAAAACATTGAAAAATGCAGCAATTCTCCTGAAATTTTCACAGTATGTACCTAAAGCCTTAATAAGATTGCACCACAAGTTTCAAAACGATTAACCCCTTAATGCCCAAACCGGAGCAGCCTAAAGCCAACACCCGGTTAAAAATAGTACAGCACCTTGCCACAGCCTTGCTGTGGCCCTACCTGCCCTTAGGGATCAGATTTGGGGGAATATAGCTTCTATAAGGCCCTCAAACAGCAGCAGGACCCTCCATGTGAATCAGCATGAACTTATCTGCAATTCTAACTGCGCATCTGAGGCGCGAAATTAGGCCCCTCCCACTCTACTCCGGAGTTGTGAGGCCTAGTAAATCACTCTTAAGTGACTAAAAACCAGCCATGTGGGTAATAACCCCAGAAAGAACCCCAAAAGAACTTTCAAAGTGTCTATAAACGTTATTTTTCTTGAATAAATAATCGATTGCCCTGAATCAGTGTCAACCAGCATAATTAGCCCTGTTATGTAAGCATTCAATTCCTTACTAAGTCTGTGAACATAGCTTACCCTCCCCTCATGGGGATATTGTCAGTCTCTTCTAGCATTATCTCAGTCTTGTCTAGAAATAAATGCCTGAACATACCTTATTGCAGATCACCCTGCAAACTGTTCCCCCCAACTGAAGTTTTCTGGTACTCCTCAGTCCTGTGTGGGAACAGCAGTGGATTTTAGTTATAACATGCTAAAATCATTTTCCTCTCAGCAGAAATCTTCATCACTTTTCTGCTAGAGAGTAAATAGTACAAACCGGTACCATTTAAAATAACAAACTTTTGATTGAAGATAATAAAAACTACAATTCTAACACCACATTCACTTTACCCTCCCGTAGAGAGACCCTAGTGCTTAGAGCCGGCAAAGAGAATGACTGGGGGGTGGAGCTGGAGGGGGAGCTATGTGGACAGCTTTGCTGTGTGCTCTCTTTGCCACTTCCTGTGGGGAATGAGAATATCCCACAAGTAAAGGATGAATCCGTGGACTGGATACACCGCAAGATAAATTAATTTATCAGGTAAGCATAAATTCTGTTTTCTGAGGCTTAGACGGTTTAAGCTGGTAAGGTTTCCAGGTTGCCTTGGGCTGTGAAGCGTTACCCTCTTGCTTTGCAGCCGGAGAAGATGAAGCGGGGCCGTTCCTGAAATTGCGAAAGGAACGAAAATTAGCCTTGTTCTTTGTCTTAAAGGGCTTGTCCTGAGGGAGAGCATGGCCTTTTCCCCCGGTGATATCTGAAATAATCTCTTTCAATTGAAATCCTGCATTTTTTGCCGCTAATTTAGCAATTTGAAAAGCGGCATCAGTAATAAAAGAATTAGCTAGCTTGAGAGCCTTAATTCTATCTAAAATGTCATCTAATGGAGTCTCAACTTTAAGAGACTCTTCTAGAGCCTCAAACCAAAAAGCTGCTGCAGTAGTTACTGGAACAATGCAAGAAATAGGTTGTAAAAGAAACCCCTGATTAACAAATAATTTCTTTAGTAGACCCTCTAATTTCTTATCCATAGGGTCTTTGAAAGCACAACTATCCTCAATGGGTATAGTAGTACGCTTAGTTAGGGTAGATATAGCTCCCTCTACCTTAGGGACCGTTTGCCATGAGTCCCGAATGGTATCTGATATGGGAAACATTTTCTTAAAATTAGGAGGGGGAGAAAACGGTATACCTGGTCTATCCCATTCCTTTCTAATAATTTCCGAAATTCTCTTAGGAACCGGAAAAACATCAGTGTAAGTAGGTACTTCCAAATGTTTATCCATTTTACACAATTTCTTTGGAGGAATCCCAATAGGGTCACAATCATCCAGAGTAGCTAAAACCTCCCTAAGTAACAGGCGGAGGTGTTCAAGTTTAAATTTAAATGACATAACATCCAAATCTGTGTGAAGTAAAATATTTCCTGAATCAGAAATTTCACCCTCAGACAGTAATTCCCTGACCCCCAACTCAGAGCACTGTGAGGGAACATCGGAAATAGCTAATAAAGCATCAGAGGATTCAGTATTTACATTAATACCTGACCTACTGCGTTTACCCTGCAACACTGTTAATTTAGACAATACCTCTGTAAGGGTAGTTGACATAACTGCAGCCATCTCCTGCAGAGTAAAGGAATTAGACGCACTAGAAGTTCTAGGCGTCGCTTGTGTGGGCGTTAAAGGTTGTGACACTTGGGGAGAATTGGATGGCATATCCTGATTCTCTTCAGACTGAGAATCATCCCTAGGCACACTTACTTTATTTAAAATATGTTTTTTACATTGTAAAGCCCTTTCAGTACAAAAGTTACACAATGTAAGAGGGGGTTGCACAATAGCTTCTAAACACATAGAACAATGAGAAACCTCAATGTCAGACATGTTGAACAGACTAGTAATACCACAAAAGTCATTTAAACACTTATTTATAGCATAAAATAAACATTAGAAAAAACGTGTACTGTGCCTTTAAGAAAAGAAAAAGTGAACAATTTTTCCAAAATGCACAAAAAACGTTAAATTATTCCCAAATTTAACTTAAATATCATTGGTTAATCCAAAAATTAATGCACCCAGAAGCAAAGGCAGAAATAAGGCTTTAGAAGTACTTATATCAACATCTAGTCAAAAGATAGATAAAAATACCCTCTACACCTCGCCACAGCTCTGCTGTGGCGCCTACCTGCCCCTAGAGTACTTCGAATCAAGTTTCCAACCCTTCAGACCAGCTACACAGTCCAGGAGCCACTGAGTTACTGTTTGCTGCTGCTAAGCCTGAAGAAAATGCGCCAAAACAGGCTCCGCCCCTTAAGGTCAAAAGTTGGAGTAGGCCCAAACAACACCGCATGGGAATGCAGTTTTGCACTAACGTAGAAATACACACACAATTACAATCCTCAAGCATAAAAACAATAAGTTTTAAGTGCCAAAAATAAAAAACATAAAACATCGTTTTTAACATTGTCTCCCATGTCACATAATGCCCAAATATCAACTAATGATAAATATAATATAGGGACTCCAGTAACACCCCTCTTATTAAAATAGGTTTTACTGCTTACCCCATCCCCATACAGGGAAATAATGCCAGCCAGTTCTGATACACCAAGTCTCCTCAGAAAAAAAGGTTGCACATACCTTAATGCTGCTTGTAGCATGAAACTGGTCTCCACACTGAAGATGTCTCATGGTTACCTTCAGAAGTCTTGTGGGAACCAGTGTGGATCTTAGTTACAAATGCTAAGATCATTAAACCTCAGGGCAGAAATCTTCTTCCATATCCCCCTGAGTAAAATAGTATACACCGGTACCATTTAAAATAAAAACTTCTTAATTGAAGAAACTAAAACGAACACCTCACTTTACCATGTCTTCCTAGTATAACACAGGCAAAGAGAATGACTGGAGGGGAAGGGAGGGGCTATATATACAGCTCTGCTGTGGTGCTCTTTGCCACTTCCTGTTAGCAGGAGGTTAATATCCCAGGTAAGTAAGTAAGGATGAAATCCGTGGACTCGTCATATCTTTGTAAAAGAAAAGGGTAAGTCAACCTGAAGTTCCAAAGAACTTCATCTATCAGAAAGGCATGAAGATCTCTTGACCTCGACCAAACAAGGAGAACTTTGATGTTCTGACTAGACGCCAACGGAATCAATTCTTGAAAACCCCAAATGGATGTTATCTTGAAGAACACCTTCGTATGAAGGTCCCCCTCCTCGAGATGGAAAGACTGTCCGCTTCCCAGAAGTCCACTCTAGAAGAGTGGATCGCCAATAGACAGAACTGTGAGAACCTTCCCACAGAAAAATCTGAACACTTTCTACATGACTAAGATACTCAGATAGGAAAAACATAATTTATGCTTACCTGATAAATTTATTTCTCTTGTAGTGTGTTCAGTCCACGGGTCATCCATTACTTATGGGATATATTCTCCTTCCCAACAGGAAGTTGCAAGAGGATCACCCAAGCAGAGCTGCTATATAGCTCCTCCCCTCACATGTCATATCCAGTCATTCGACCGAAACAAGACGAGAAAGGAGAAACTATAGGGTGCAGTGGTGACTGGAGTTATAATTTTAAAATTTAGAACCTGCCTCAAAAAGACAGGGCGGGCCGTGGACTGAACACACTACAAGAGAAATAAATTTATCAGGTAAGCATAAATTATGTTTTCTCTTGTTAAGTGTGTTCAGTCCACGGGTCATCCATTACTTATGGGATACCAATACCAAAGCTAAGTACACGGATGATGGGAGGGACAAGGCAGGAACATTAAACAGAAGGAACCACTGCCTGTAGAACCTTTCTCCCAAAACCGGCCTCCGAAGAAGCAAAAGTGTCAAATTTGTAAAATTTGGAAAAAGTATGAAGTGAAGACCAAGTTGCAGCCTTGCAAATCTGTTCAACAGAGGCCTCATTCTTAAAGGCCCAGGTGGAAGCCACAGCTCTAGTGGAATGAGCTGTAATTCTTTCAGGAGGCTGCTGTCCAGCAGTCTCATAGGCTAAACGTATTATGCTACAAAGCCAAAAAGAGAGAGAGGTAGCCGAAGCCTTTTGACCTCTCCTCTGTCCAGAGTAAACGACAAACAGAGAAGAAGTTTGTCGAAAATCTTTAGTTGCCTGTAAGTAGAACTTCAGAGCACGGACCACGTCTAGATTATGCAAAAGACGTTCCTTCTTTGAAGAAGGATTAGGACATAATGATGGAACAACAATCTCTTGATTGATATTCCTGTTAGAAACAACCTTAGGTAAAAACCCAGGTTTAGTACGCAGGACTACCTTGTCTGAATGAAAGATCAGATAAGGAGAATCACAATGTAAGGCAGATAACTCAGAGACTCTTCGAGCCGAGGAAATAGCCATCAAAAACAAAACTTTCCAAGATAAAAGCTTAATATCAATGGAATGAAGGGGTTCAAACGGAACACCCTGAAGAACTTTAAGAACCAAGTTTAAGCTCCACGGAGGAGCAACAGCTTTAAACACAGGCTTAATTCTAGCCAAAGTCTGACAAAAAGCCTGGACGTCTGAATTCTCTGCCAGACGTTTGTGTAAAAGAATAGACAGAGCGGAAATCTGTCCCTTTAGCGAACTAGCGGATAAACCCTTTTCTAAACCCTTTTGTAGAAAAGCCAATATCCTAGGAATCCTAACCTTACTCCATGAGTAACTCTTGGATTCGCACCAATATAAATATTTACGCCATATCTTATGGTAAATTTTTCTGGTCACAGGCTTCCAAGCCTGTATTAATGTATCAATAACTGAATCCGAAAACCCACGCTTTGATAGAATCAAGCGTTTAATTTCCAGGCAGTCAGCCTCAGAGAAATTAGGTTTGGATGGTTGAAAGGACCCTGAATTAGAAGGTCCTGCCTCAGAGGTAGAGACCATGGTGGACAGGACGACATGTCCACTAGGTCTGCATACCAGGTCCTGCGTGGCCACGCAGGCGCTATCAGAATTACCGATGCCCTCTCCTGTTTGATCCTGGCAATCAGTCGAGGTAGCAACGGAAATGGAGGAAACACATAAGCTATGTTGAAAACCCAAGGGGCTGCTAATGCATCCACCAGCACCGCTCCCGGGTCCCTGGACCTGGATCCGTAACAAGGAAGCTTTGCGTTCTGGCGAGATGCCATGAGATCCAGATCCGGTTTGCCCCAACGACGAATCAGTTGAGCAAATACCTCCGGGTGAGGTTCCCACTCTCCCGGATGAAAAGTCTGGCGACTTAGGAAATCCGCCTCCCAGTTCTCCACGCCTGGGATGTAAATCGCTGACAGGTGGCAAGAGTGAGACTCTGCCCAGCAAATTATCTTCAAGACTTCCAACATCGCTAGGGAACTCCTGGTTCCCCCTTGATGATTGATGTAAGCCACAGTCGTGATGTTGTCCGACTGAAATCTGATGAACCTCAGTTTTGCTAACTGAGGCCAAGCTAGAAGAGCATTGAATATTGCTCTTAATTCTAGAATGTTTATTGGAAGGAGTTTCTCCTCCTGAGTCCACGATCCCTGAGCCTTCAGGGAATTCCAGACTGCTCCCCAGCCTAGAAGGCTGGCATCCGTTGTTACAATCGTCCAATCTGGTCTGCGAAAGGGCATTCCTTTGGACAGATGAACCGGTGACAACCACCAGAGAAGAGAATCTCTGGTCTCCTGGTCCAGATTTAGCAAAGGGGACAGATCTGAGTAATCCCCATTCCATTGACTTAGCATGCATAGTTGCAGCGGTCTGAGATGCAGGCGGGCAAATGGCACTATGTCCATTGCCGCGACCATTAAGCCGATTACCTCCATGCACTGAGCTACTGATGGGCTTGGAATGGAATGAAGGACACGGCAAGCATTGAGAATCTTTGATAACCTGGACTCTGTCAGGTAAATCTTCATCTCTACAGAATCTATAAGAGTCCCTAGAAAAGGAACCCTTGTGAGTGGTAACAGAGAACTCTTTTCCACGTTCACTTTCCACCCATGCGACCTCAGAAATGCTAGAACTATCTCTGTATGAGACTTTGCATTTTGAAAACTTGACGCTTGTATCAGAATGTCGTCTAGGTACGGAGCCACCGCTATGCCTCGTGGTCTTAGTACCGCCAGAAGTGAGCCCAGAACCTTCGTAAAAATTCTCGGGGCCGTAGCTAACCCGAAGGGAAGAGCTACAAACTGGTAATGCCTGTCTAGAAAGGCAAACCTTAGGTACCGATAATGATCTTTGTGAATCGGTATGTGAAGGTAAGCATCCTTTAAGTCCACTGTGGTCATATATTGACCCTCTTGGATCATGGGTAGGATGGTTCGAATGGTTTCCATCTTGAACGATGGTACCCTTAGGAATTTGTTTAAGATCTTTAAGTCCAATATTGGTCTGAAGGTTCCCTCTTTTTTGGGAACCACAAATAGATTTGAGTAAAATCCTTGTCCCTGTTCCGTTCGCGGAACTGAGTGGATCACTCCCATGACTAAGAGGTCTTGTACACATTGTAGAAATGCCTCTTTCTTTACTAGGTTTGTTGATAACCTCGACAGATGGAACCTCCCTTGTGGAGGAGAGGTTTTGAAATCCAGAAGGTATCCCTGAGATATAATCTTCAACGTCCAGGGATCCTGCACATCTCTTGCCCAAGCCTGGGCGAAGAGAGCAAGTCTGCCCCCCACTAAATCCGTCTCCGGATAGGGGGCCCTGTCTTCATGCTGTCTTAGGGGCGGGAGTAGGCTTTCTGGCCTGCTTGCCCTTGTTCCATGACTGGTTGCCTTTCCAACCCTGTCTGTAACGAGCAGTAGTTCCTTCCTGTTTTTGAGCGGAGGTTGATGCTGCTCCTGCCTTGAAGTTACGAAAGGCACGAAAATTAGACTGTTTGGCCTTTGGTTTGGCCCTGTCCTGAGGAAGGGCGTGGCCCTTACCCCCCGTAATGTCAGCAATAATTTCCTTCAAGCCGGGCCCGAATAAGGTCTGCCCTTTGAAAGGAATGTTAAGTAGTTTAGATTTGGAAGTTACATCCGCTGACCAGGATTTAAGCCAGAGCGCCCTGCGCGCCTGTATGGCGAATCCGGAATTTTTAGCCGTAAGTTTGGTTAAATGCACTACGGCATCTGAAACAAACGCATTAGCTTGTTTAAGGGTTCTAACTTTGCTCAAAGCCTCATCCAATGGCGCTGTGCGAATCGCCTCTTCCAGAGACTCAAACCAGAATGCCGCTGCAGCCGTGACAGGCGCAATGCATGCAAGAGGCTGCAATATAAAACCCTGTTGAACAAACATTTTCTTAAGATAACCCTCTAATTTTTTATCCATTGGATCTGAGAAAGCACAGCTATCCTCCACCGGGATAGTGGTACGTTTGGCTAAAGTAGAAACTGCTCCCTCCACCTTAGGGACCGTCTGCCATAAGTCTCGTGTGGTGGCGTCTATAGGAAACATGTTTCTAAATATCGGAGGAGGGGAAAAAGGCACACCGGGTCTATCCCACTCCTTACTAATAATTTCTGTAAGTCTTTTTGGTATAGGAAAGACGTCAGTACACACCGGTACCGCATAGTATCTATCCAACCTACACATTTTCTCTGGAATTGCCACCGTGTCGCAATCATTCAGAGCCGCTAACACCTCCCCTAGTAACACACGGAGGTTCTCAAGCTTAAATTTAAAATTTGAAATTTCTGAATCCGGTCTCCCCGGATCAGAACCGTCACCGACAGAATGAAGCTCACCGTACTCATGTTCTGCAAATTGTGACGCAGTATCCGACATGGCTCTCGTGTCATCAGCGCGCTCTGTCCTTAACCCAGAGCTATCGCGCTTGCCCCTTAATTCGGGCATATTATATAATACTTCTTTCATAACATTAGCCATATCATGTAAAGTGATTTGTAAGGGCCTAGATGTACTAGGCGTCTCCATCTTACGCATCTCCCGAGCGGGAGACGCAGGTACTGACACGTGAGGAGAGTTAGGCGGCATAACTTCCCCCTCGTTGTCTGGTGATAGTTTCTCTATCGGTACAGATTGACTTTTATTCAAAGCAATATCAATACAATTGGTACACATCGTTCTATTGGGCTCCACATTGGCTTTTGAACATGATGAACAAACAGTTTCCTCTGAATCAGACATGTTTAAACAGACTTAGCAATGAAACTAACAAGCTTGGAAATCACTTTCAATAAGTTTACAAGCAATATAAAAAACGCTGCAGCGCTTTAAAAAAATACAGATATAGTTAAACAATTCTTAACAAGAAGTGTATTATTAGCAGAGGATTGCACCCATTAGCAAAAGGATGATTAACCCCTCAATACCCAAAACGGATAAAACGGATATCAATTAAGATTTAACGCTTTTAATCACAGTCAAACACACTGTCACAGATGTGCTGTGACTGATTACCTCCCTCAAAAATGAATTTTGCAGACCCCTGAGCTCTCTAGAGACGTCCTGGATCAAGGAGGAAGAAGCAGGAAGACTGTGCTAGAATTTTAACTGCGCAACAAGGCGCTAAAACAAGGTCCCTCCCACTCCTATTACAACAGTGAGAGCCCTGATATAACGGTTTCCATGCAGAAAATATATGTTAGCCATGTGGAAAAAATCATGCCCAAAGAGATTTATCACCAAAGTACCTCACAAAAACGAATAACATGCCAGTAAATGTTTTATTAAAAAACAACATTTTCCAATGTCATGCAAAGTTATCACTAAGCCTGCTACCAGTCGCTACCACTGCAGATAAGGCTTAAGTATTATTTCAGTTTTAACAGTATTTTCTCAGTCAAATTCTAGTCCCTAGAAAATAACTCGACTGCGGATACATTTATCAGCCTGATACCAGTCGCCACTACTGCATTTAAGGCTGTACTTACATCATACGGTAACAGCAGTATTTTCTTAGTCAATTCCATTCCCA
Organism: Bombina bombina; assembly: GCF_027579735.1. Taxonomy (NCBI): domain Eukaryota; kingdom Metazoa; phylum Chordata; class Amphibia; order Anura; family Bombinatoridae; genus Bombina; species Bombina bombina. Next base: position 1,254,041 of record NC_069510.1, read on the forward strand.
GAAAATAATGTACTGCACATACCTCATGAGGACCCCGCATGCTATTCCCAGTTTCTGAAGTTACCCCACTCCTCAGAATGTCGAGAACAGCCAGTGGATCTTAGTTACGCCTGCTAAGATCATATAAAAAAAACGCAGGCAGTTTCTTCTTCCAAATACTGCCTGAGATAGAAAAACAGCACACTCCGGTGCCATTTAAAATAACAAACTTTTGATTGAAGAATAGTTAAGTAAAAACTCCAGCTCCTCTCGCGACCTCCTTCATTGTTGAGGGTTGCAAGAGAATGACTGGATATGACATGTGAGGGGAGGAGCTATATAGCAGCTCTGCTTGGGTGATCCTCTTGCAACTTCCTGTTGGGAAGGAGAATATATCCCATAAGTAATGGATGACCCGTGGACTGAACACACTTAACAAGAGAAAGATGTAAGCCCTAGGGGCTATATTGGCAGACTAGGACCCGATAAACTAGGATAAGACAACTGAAGCCAAACTATCAGAGCATTGTAAATCACTCTCAACTCCAAAATGATAAAAGGGAGAGCAGACTTCTCACAGGACCAACACCCCTGCCCTTCAACGAGTTTCAGACTCCTCCTCAGACTATCAGACTGGCGTTCGCGATCACAAACATCCAGGAAGGTCTCCGAAGCCTGAGAATTGAGAATTCCTGACAACCCACCATGGGAAGAGAGACTCTTGTCAACTGATCCAGACCTATTCTCTGATACAAACTGAATAATCTCCATTCCACTGACTGAGCATGCACAACTGCAGAGCTCTCAAACGAAATCTAACAAGGGATGAAGCCCATGTAAGGACCATCAGACCAATAACCTCCATACACTGAACCGCTGATGCCGAACAGAAGACTGAAGAGAGGCAAGAGGAAGGATTTTGTCTTCTCTGCCAGAAGGATTTCCATCGATAAGGAAACAATTATAGTCCCTATGCAGACTACCCCGTAGCTGAGACAAGGAACTTTTTTACCAGCTCCATTACCAACCGTGGAACGAAGAAGACAACAAAAACTTCCAAATGAGAATTTGTTTAAAGAAGGGTGGTGCCTTAACCACTAAGCCATCCAGGCAAGCCGCCACTCCTGAAACCATTGAGAAAACTCTGTAAGCTATGGCAAAGCCATTGTTGAACCACAAACCGAAATAGTTTGGCTTGAAAGTAAAACTAAAATCTGAGAAGAACCTTTTGACAGGAACCTGAGAGTCCACATCCTTTAGGTCTAAGGTCACTTGAAACCGACCCTCTCACCAAAAAAGAAAACCCTTTTTTTTTTTAACCACTAACATAAAAAATAAACTAACCCCAGTTCCCAAACTGGAACTGGACAATCACTCAGAGAGAGGAAGATCCTAAACACGTTTCAAGAACGTCTCTCTTCTTATCTGACTACAGAAAATTTTGAGAGAAGAAACCTGCTCCTGGGAGGACTCTGGAATACAGCCCTTTAGGTCTAGGAGGAATTCTGCAAATGGACATCCAGCGCCAGCTGATGGATGCGAACCAACAACCTTTCAATTGCAAAGCCACAAACCTAACCACTAGGCTATATTGGCTGTTTCCTGACAGGGCTGAGGGGAGAACCGAACCCATGGTTCTGTGCTTTACTGATCAGTTTGCTAATGTGTTAAGGGAGGACAAAACCAGAGATAGACCGCCCCCCATAGGATCCGATCCTGACTCAGGGATAAACCCTACATGCTGAATGAGAATTAGCTGCGGGTGTCCTTAATTACTTACCCTGATCCAATACTGACTGAGTATACAAGAAGACTTGCACTACTACTACTCCTGTTTAGAAAAACAAAGGGGAAGAACTTCTTGAAGTTACGAAGTAACAAAAACTAGTCTAACATCCTTACTGTGGAAACAGACCAGGCGTTGCACCAAAGGATGCCACACTTGTCTCCACCCTTAAAGGAGCATCTATTTTAATCAGAATAATAGAGGCCCCTACTACTTTAAGTACCATGCACCATGATAAATAAGGGAGACAGTTTATTACAGACAGGGGATGAGGAAAAAGGATTCCTCGACCTCTCCCATACCTGAGAAAATTCTCCTAACATAGTCGAGAACAGGAAAAATTATGACAAATGAAAATCGATATTGTCCATTAGCAAAAACCTCCCTTAACAGTACAAGAGGTATTCAAGCATATACCTGAAGGCGATCACTTCAGTATCAGATGAAGGAATTATACTGTCCAAAAATTGAGATCTAATCCTCAGAAAATACAAGCGGTCCTCCTCACCCATATTTAGGAGAGAAAACAACCTGGGTAGCAGAAAGTGAAACAGAAACCTTACTATCCGAATCCTAAATGTCTTATTGCATTTTCTCTGTAAAAAAAAAAGGAAAAACAGACAAAACCGCCAGTATCGCAGATGATACCTGAGCTACAAAATCTGTAAGCAAACATACTCCACCAGGAGTTGAAAGGAACCGCAGGGCAATGCATGTGACACCCTAAAGGCTAGGGACACTGAATGAGAAAACTGTGGCATAGCCTAAACAGTATCTCCTGAGAGACATGGAGCTCAAAATAAAATGAAACAGTTCTCCTAAGAATAGGAGAAATCAAATACAAGCAGACTTGAAACCATAGGAGTAGCCTCTGTGGACAAATTCACAAACAAGCACACCAACCATGTTAAAAGCTGTGCTGTCAAGTTAACAGATATAAATTGCAAAATAATAAATGTACTGTCACTTTAAGGGAGTCCCAAGAAAGCTAAAACAATATGCAGCATCAAACTTACATGACAATGATTGTATATCCCCTATAATAACAATCCGCTTCAAATATACATGGTTTATAAACACCAAGGGGGCTAAAAGTGTTTAACCAGTTAAAAACAGCTGATACATAACAGCTATGGCTACTCGTTACATCAGGGAGAACTACATTGCTACTGCTAGAACTTTAAACTGCAACCCTGATGTTTAGACAAATACTGCAGCTAGGCTACTTAGAATCAGAGCTATCTCAGCAGTAGATACCAAAACAGTTTGACAGAACCCCTGCCCCCCAGAGAAATAGAATCTTTGACAATCACTCTGATTTGAATTATGAAATCTTATGACTAGCGTAGCGGCTCATTTCTTAAGATTTCATAATTCAAATCAGAGTTTAACAACAGTCCTACAAACTGAATTTAAACAAACATAAGGCTTATCCTCAGAAACTTTAACCCCTAAAGTAAGAAAAAACATAATTTATGTAAGAACTTACCTGATAAATTCATTTCTTTCATATTAGCAAGAGTCCATGAGCTAGTGACGTATGGGATATACATTCCTACCAGGAGGGGCAAAGTTTCCCAAACCTCAAAATGCCTATAAATACACCCCTCACCACACCCACAATTCAGTTTAACGAATAGCCAAGAAGTGGGGTGATAAAAAAGTGCGAAAGCATATAAAATAAGGAATTGGAATAATTGTGCTTTATACAAAATCATAACCACCACAAAAAAAGGGCGGGCCTCATGGACTCTTGCTAATATGAAAGAAATGAATTTATCAGGTAAGTTCTTACATAAATTATGTTTTCTTTCATGTAATTAGCAAGAGTCCATGAGCTAGTGACGTATGGGATAATGACTACCCAAGATGTGGATCTTTCCACACAAGAGTCACTAGAGAGGGAGGGATAAAATAAAGACAGCCAATTCCTGCTGAAAATAATCCACACCCAAAATAAAGTTTAACGAAAAACATAAGCAGAAGATTCAAACTGAAACCGCTGCCTGAAGTACTTTTCTACCAAAAACTGCTTCAGAAGAAGAAAATACATCAAAATGGTAGAATTTAGTAAAAGTATGCAAAGAGGACCAAGTTGCTGCTTTGCAGATCTGGTCAACCGAAGCTTCATTCCTAAACGCCCAGGAAGTAGATACTGACCTAGTAGAATGAGCTGTAATTCTCTGAGGCGGAATTTTACCCGACTCAACATAGGCAAGATGAATTAAAGATTTCAACCAAGATGCCAAAGAAATGGCAGAAGCTTTCTGGCCTTTCCTAGAACCGGAAAAGATAACAAATAGACTAGAAGTCTTACGGAAAGATTTCGTAGCTTCAACATAATATTTCAAAGCTCTAACAACATCCAAAGAATGCAACGATTTCTCCTTAGAATTCTTAGGATTAGGACATAATGAAGGAACCACAATTTCTCTACTAATGTTGTTGGAATTCACAACTTTAGGTAAAAATTCAAAAGAAGTTCGCAACACCGCCTTATCCTGATGAAAAATCAGAAAAGGAGACTCACAAGAAAGAGCAGATAATTCAGAAACTCTTCTAGCAGAAGAGATGGCCAAAAGGAACAAAACTTTCCAAGAAAGTAATTTAATGTCCAATGAATGCATAGGTTCAAACGGAGGAGCTTGAAGAGCTCCCAGAACCAAATTCAAACTCCAAGGAGGAGAAATTGACTTAATGACAGGTTTTATACGAACCAAAGCTTGTACAAAACAATGAATATCAGGAAGAATAGCAATCTTTCTGTGAAAAAGAACAGAAAGAGCAGAGATTTGTCCTTTCAAAGAACTTGCGGACAAACCCTTATCTAAACCATCCTGAAGAAACTGTAAAATTCTCGGTATTCTAAAAGAATGCCAAGAAAAATGATGAGAAAGACACCAAGAAATATAAGTCTTCCAGACTCTATAATATATCTCTCGAGATACAGATTTACGAGCCTGTAACATAGTATTAATCACGGAGTCAGAGAAACCTCTTTGAACGCTTGATTCTTGGTCAATCTCCATACCTTTAAATTTAAGGATTTCAGATCCTGATGGAAAAAAGGACCTTGTGATAGAAGGTCTAGTCTTAACGGAAGAGTCCACGGTTGGCAAGAGGCCATCCGGACAAGATCCGCATACCAAAACCTGTGAGGCCATGCTGGAGCTACCAGCAGAACAAACGAGCATTCCTTCAGAATCTTGGAGATCACTCTTGGAAGAAGAACTAGAGGCGGAAAGATATAGGCAGGATGATACTTCCAAGGAAGTGATAATGCATCCACTGCCTCCGCCTGAGGATCCCGGGATCTGGACAGATACCTGGGAAGTTTCTTGTTTAGATGGGACGCCATCAGATCTATTTCTGGAAGTTCCCACATTTGAACAATCTGAAGAAATACCTCTGGGTGAAGAGACCATTCGCCCGGATGCAACATTTGGCGACTTAGATAATCCGCTTCCCAATTGTCTACACCTGGGATATGAACCGCAGAGATTAGACAGGAGCTGGATTCCGCCCAAACCAAAATTCGAGATACTTCTTTCATAGCCAGAGGACTGTGAGTCCCTCCTTGATGATTGATGTATGCCACAGTTGTGACATTGTCTGTCTGAAAACAAATGAACGATTCTCTCTTCAGAAGAGGCCAAAACTGAAGAGCTCTGAAAATTGCACGGAGTTCCAAGATATTGATAGGTAATCTCACCTCCTGAGATTCCCAAACTCCCTGTGCCGTCAGAGATCCCCACACAGCTCCCCAACCCGTGAGACTTGCATCTGTTGAAATTACAGTCCAGGTCGGAAGCACAAAAGAAGCCCCCTGAATTAAACGATGGTGATCTGTCCACCATGTTAGAGAGTGCCGAACAATCGGTTTTAAAGATATTGTTTGAGATATCTTCGTGTAATCCTTGCACCATTGCTTCAGCATACAGAGCTGAAGAGGTCGCATGTGAAAACGAGCAAAGGGGATCGCGTCCGATGCAGCAGTCATAAGACCTAGAATTTCCATGCATAAGGCTACCGAAGGGAATGATTGTGACTGAAGGTTTCGACAAGCTGCAATCAATTTTAGACGTCTCTTGTCTGTTAAAGACAGAGTCATGGACACTGAATCCATCTGGAAACCCAGAAAGGTTACCCTTGTCTGAGGAATCAAAGAACTTTTTGGTAAATTGATCCTCCAACCATGATCTTGAAGAAACAACACAAGTCGATTCGTATGAGATTCTGCTAAATGTAAAGACTGAGCAAGTACCAAGATATCGTCCAAATAAGGAAATACCACAATACCCTGTTCTCTGATTACAGACAGAAGGGCACCGAGAACCTTTGTAAAAATTCTTGGAGCTGTAGCTAGGCCAAACGGCAGAGCCACAAACTGGTAATGCTTGTCCAGAAAAGAGAATCTCAGGAACTGAAAATGATCTGGATGAATCGGAATATGCAGATATGCATCCTGTAAATCTATTGTGGACATATAATTCCCTTGCAGAACAAAAGGCAAGATAGTCCTTATAGTTACCATTTTGAACGTTGGTATCCTTACATAACGATTCAATATTTTTAGATCCAGAACTGGTCTGAAGGAATTCTCCTTCTTTGGTACAATGAAGAGATTTGAATAAAACCCCATCCCCTGTTCCTGAACTGGAACTGGCATAATTACTCCAGTCAACTCTAGATCTGAAACACATTTCAGAAATGCTTGAGCTTTTACTGGATTTACTGGGACACGGGAAAGAAAAAATCTCTTTGCAGGAGGTCTTATCTTGAAACCAATTCTGTACCCTTCTGAAACAATGTTCTGAATCCAAAGATTGTGAACAGAATTGATCCAAATTTCCTTGAAAAAACGTAACCTGCCCCCTACCAGCTGAGCTGGAATGAGGGCCGCACCTTCATGTGGACTTAGAAGCAGGCTTTGCCTTTCTAGCTGGCTTGGATTTATTCCAGACTGGAGATGGTTTCCAAACTGAAACTGCTCCTGAGGATGAAGGATCAGGCTTTTGTTCTTTGTTGAAACGAAAGGAACGAAAACGATTATTAGCTCTACTTTTACCTTTAGATTTTTTATCCTGTGGTAAAAAAGTTCCTTTCCCACCAGTAACAGTTGAAATGATGGAATCCAACTGAGAACCAAATAATTTGTTACCCTGGAAAGAAATAGAAAGTAAAGTTGATTTAGAAGCCATATCAGCATTCCAAGTTTTAAGCCATAAAGCTCTTCTAGCTAAAATAGCTAGAGACATAAACCTGACATCAACTCTGATAATATCAAAAATGGCATCACAGATAAAATTATTAGCATGCTGAAGAAGAAGAATAATGTCATGAGAATCACGATGTGTTACTTGTTGCGCTAAAGTTTCCAACCAAAAAGTTGAAGCTGCAGCAACATCAGCCAAAGATATAGCAGGTCTAAGAAGATTACCTGAACACAGATAAGCTTTTCTTAGAAAGGACTCAATTTTCCTATCTAGAGGATCCTTAAACGAAGTACCATCTGACGTAGGAATAGTAGTACGTTTAGCAAGGGTAGAAATAGCCCCATCAACTTTAGGGATTTTGTCCCAAAATTCTAATCTGTCAGACGGCACAGGATATAAATGCTTAAAACGTTTAGAAGGAGTAAATGAATTACCCAATTTATCCCATTCTTTGGAAATTACTGCAGAAATAGCATTAGGAACAGGAAAAACTTCTGGAATAACCACAGGAGCTTTAAATACCTTATCTAAACGTTTAGAATTAGTATCAAGAGGACTAGAATCCTCTATTTCTAAAGCAATTAGAACTTCTTTAAGTAAAGAACGAATAAATTCCATTTTAAATAAATATGAAGATTTATCAGCATCAACCTCAGAGACAGAATCCTCTGAACCAGAGGAGTCATCAGAATCAGAATGATGATGTTCATTTAAAAATTCATCTGTAGGGAGAGAAGTTTTAAAAGATTTTTTACGTTTACTAGAAGGAGAAATAACAGACATAGCCTTCTTTATGGATTCAGAAACAAAATCTCTTATATTATCAGGAACATTCTGCACCTTAGATGTTGAGGGAACTGCAACAGGCAATGGTACTTTACTAAAGGAAATATTATCTGCTTTAACAAGTTTGTCATGACAATCAATACAAACAACAGCTGGAGAAATAGCTACCAAAAGTTTACAGCAGATACACTTAGCTTTGGTAGATTCAGCACTTGACAGCGATTTTCCTGTAGTATCTTCTGGCTCAGATGCAACGTGAGACATCTTGCAATATGTAAGAGAAAAAACAACATATAAATCAAAATTGATCAAATTCCTTAAATGACAGTTTCAGGAATGGGAAAGAATGCCAAAGAACAAGCTTCTAGCAACCAGAAGCAATAAAAAATGAGACTTAAATAATGTGGAGACAAAAGCGACGCCCATATTTTTTCGCGCCAAATAAGACGCCCACATTATTTGGCGCCTAAATGCTTTTTGGCGCCAAAAATGACGCCACATCCGGAACGCCGACATTTTTGGCGCGAAATAACGTCAAAGAATGACGCAACTTCCGGCGACACGTATGACGCCGGAAACGGAAATAGAATTTTTGCGCCAAAAAAGTCCGCGCCAAGAATGACGCAATAAAATGAAGCATTTTCAGCCCCCGCGAGCCTAACAGCCCACAGGGAAAAAGTCAAATTTTAAGGTAAGAAAAAATGGTCAAATCAAAATGCATTATCCCAAATATGAAACTGACTGTCTGAAAATAAGGAAAGTTGAACATTCTGAGTCAAGGCAAATAAATGTTTGAATACATATATTTAGAACTTTATAAACAAAGTGCCCAACCATAGCTTGGAGTGTCACAGAAAATAAGACTTACTTACCCCAGGACACTCATCTACATATAGCAGATAGCCAAACCAGTACTGAAACGAGAATCAGCAGAGGTAATGGTATATATAAGAGTATATCGTCGATCTGAAAAGGGAGGTAAGAGATGAATCTCTACGACCGATAACAGAGAACCTATGAAATAGACCCCTTAGAAGGAGATCACTGCATTCAAATAGGCAATACTCTCCTCACATCCCTCTGACATTCACTGCACGCTGAGAGGAAAACCGGGCTCCAACTTGCTGCGGAGCGCATATCAACGTAGAATCTAGCACAAACTTACTTCACCACCTCCATCGGAGGCAAAGTTTGTAAAACTGAATTGTGGGTGTGGTGAGGGGTGTATTTATAGGCATTTTGAGGTTTGGGAAACTTTGCCCCTCCTGGTAGGAATGTATATCCCATACGTCACTAGCTCATGGACTCTTGCTAATTACATGAAAGAAACCTCTTTCAAAGGAGAACAAAAAAAGATTTTCAATCTTTTAAACAAAAAAGAGGAAATATCAGAGACTCCTCATTACCAGAGGAAACTTCACCTTCTGAAGACTTAACAGTATCCCTGACGACAGGAGACATTAGTACTAGAAGAAGGTTAAATCTGAACTGACCTTTTACACTTGGTTGAAGGCAGGAGAGCAGCAAGAGCCTCCGAAACAGCAGCTTTGATGTAATTTTCCACACTGGGTGATATATCCATAGCATTCTCCTGTAATGAACAGACAGAAGCAGCAGTAATACCCAAAGAAGCAGTATTATGTTAAAGGATTAACATTTTTGAACATGAGTCAGCTGGAGGAGAGACTTTAGCATTTTTACAATAAACAATAATGGCAGGAAGGTGTTCAGGAGAATCAGCTTCTAAGGTAAATTTAGGGACAAAATCAGACATCTACATTATAGCATAGACAAAGCAAAGCAATGAACACTAAAACCCCATAAAAAGCTCTTGAAGAATGGAAATAACTTCCCTTCTAAAGTAGTTAAAAAAAAAAAAAAACTTACAGGTATAATGAGTTCTATGCCAAACTGCAAAAAAAAAAAAGAAAAAAAGCAGGAGACGTGAACTTCACAACCCAAAGCTCAGATAACGCACAGCAGTATAAAATATTGCATGTGGAAAAAAAATGACAGTTATAAGGGAATTTAGCATGCCAAAACCCAACATATGCATAGTCAAGGACATATGTGAGCTAATCCGAAGTGCGTACGCCAGCCGAAGCATGATAAAATAAATGTAACAGGGTTAAACGGATGTGCAATGTTCTGATAAGTGGTAAACCGAATGTGATATCCCGACACGCGCAGTCCTGAAGGTGAAGGCACAAAATTTAAACTAAGTGCACCAAAAATCAGACACTCGCAAAACAGCAAGGGGAATATTGTAAAGATTCTGTCCCAGGGGAATAATGTAAAGATTCTGTCCCAGGGCCATGTATATTAACATTTTATTTCCAGTGAAATATTTGTTTTGCACATGTGTTTTATTGAATATAGTCCAATGTGTCTGTCTAGTAGTATTACAATTCACATCAAATTACAACAATAAATGCCAATAATAAGGCTAGAGTGTCTAAATTTTACAAAATTATACTTACCAATAGACACTCATCCACCAGCAAACAACCAGTAAATAGCCAAACCAGTACTGAAACATATCAACAGAGGTTATGGAAAAGAAGCATATTGTAGATCCATAGAAGGAGCAAAAGACAAGTCCCTGCGACCAATTATGAGGGTCTGAAGGGTTTAATAGAGCAAGTAAAACGAAAAAACACAGCGATCCTCAAAAAAGCTTCTCTTTTATTTTCTCCATAGAAAAATAAAGAACATTCAAACTAAGGCAACAAATCTTAAAAACAAAAATGCAGATTTTCTCATGGCTAGGACCCAATCAGCCCTACATGTTTCGGATGGTTCCTTAATCATGGACATGATTGGCTGACATTACATCCTGCCTAATATACCTGTAATTACATCCCTATTGGTCCAAAGATTTTCAGTGATTTAGGGTTTAATAGAGTTCTTGGGGTTTGGGAATATTTGCCTCCTCCTAGTGATAAGAAAGAGTAATGGACTCTCACCACCTGTGTGAAAGAAATACATATCCACGTTATTAATTAATGTGAGCTGGGGCATTATGGTAAACAGTACACCTGTTTAGGATGTATTATTTATATGTGATATATTAAAAATTGGCACTACTTTTTTAAATCAGAGGCTACAACTTTTCTCATTTACAATACAGGGAGTTGAAGAGTCATGACAACAACACACTTCAAGTAAAAAGTAGTTTCTCATGGTACAGACTACGATCCTGCAAGTAAACACCATTCTGTACAGAGAGAAATTACAGACTTGCGTAGTCTCACCATTTTACCAAAACATATTTTACAGTGTAAGAAAGTTTAAAAGCTCGTTGCAGCCAGTTTCTGCTGCAAGATATTAATATCTTGCACTATTAATTTTTATTCTAGAGGAAAACCTCACAAATTTAAAACATAATTTATGCTTACCAGATAAATTCCTTTCCTTCCGGATAGGGAGAGTCCACAGCTTCATTCCTTACTGTTGGGAAATACAACACCTGGCCACCAGGAGGAGGCAAAGACACCCCAGCCAAAGGTTTAAATATCCCTCCTACTTCCTCATTACCCCAGTCATTCTGCCAAGGGAACAAGGAAAAGTAGGAGAAACATTAGGGTGTAAATGGTGTAGAGAAAATAAAATAAATAATAGGAGACCACCCATAGACAAGAAAAAAGGGCGGCGGTCGTGGACTATCCCTATCCGGAAGGAAAAGAATTTATCTGGAAAGCATAAATTATGTTTTCCTTGCTAAGATAGGGAGTCCATGGCTTCATTCCTTACTGTTGGGAAAACTATACCCAAGCTCTAAAGAACACTGAATGAATAACGGGAGGGAACAAAATGGAGGAGGCGGACCCAATTCTGAGGGCACCACAGCCTGCAAAACTTTTCTCCCGAAAGCTGCTTTAGCAGAAGCAAAAACATCAAACTTGTAAAATTTTGAATAAGTATGTGAGGAGGACCAGGTAGCCGCCTTAAAAATCTGAACTATAGAGGCCTCGTTCTTAAAGGCCCAAGAGGAACCCACTGGTCTAGTGGAATGAGCCGTTATCCTCTCAGAAGGACGATGTCCCACTAGCTAAGCAGATGACACTCAACCAAAAAGACAGGTAAGTTGAAGTAGCATTCTGCCCCTTACGCTTCCCTGAATAGACAACAAACGAGGAATATTATCTAAACTCCTTAGTAGCCTGAAGATAGAACTTCAAGGCGCAAACCACATCCAAATTGTGAAGTAAGCGTTCCTTCGATGGAGGAGGATTAGGACACAAGGAAGGAACCACAATCTCCTGATTGATGTTTCAATCTGACACAACCTTAGGGAAAAAAAAAAAAACTAATTTAGTACATAAAACTGCCTTATCTGCATGAAAAATCAGATAAGGGGGCTCACATTGCAAAGCAGAGATCTCATCAATTTAATGTCAACGGAATGCAGAGGCTCAAATGGAACCTGTTGCAAAACCTGAAGAACAAGATTTAGGCTCCAAGGAGGAGCCCCAGATCTAAAAACAGGTCTGATCCTAATCAGAGCCTTAACAAAGGACTGCACGTCTGGAAGCTCAGCCAGTCTCTTTTGCAATAAAACCGACAGGGCCGAAATCTGTCCCCTCAGGGAACTAGCAGAAAGGCCCTTCTCCAGCCCATCCTGGAGAAAAGGAAAGATCCGGGCAACCTTAACTCTGTGCCAGGAAAACCGCATACTTCACACCAGAATAAATAGGTCCTCCACACTTTGTGGTAGATACGCCAAGTAACTGGTTTACAAGCTTGAATAAGAGTATCAATGACACTCTCAGAGAAACCTCTCTTGGCTAAGACTAAGCATTCAATCTCCTCACAGTCAGCCTTGGACCTTGTATCAGCAGGTCTCTGCGACAAGGTAACTTCCATGGAGGAGATGAGGACATCCCCACTAGATCCGCGAACTACGTCCTTCGGGGCCACGATGGAACAATCAGGATTACTGATACCGCTCCTGCTTGATGCGGGCCACCACTCGAGGAAGAAGCAGTAATGGAGAAAAAAGATATATGAGTTTGAACCTCCAGGACACTGCTAGTGCATCTATTAGATCCGCTTGGGGATCCCTCGACCTCGACCCGTACCTAGGTAGCTTGGTATTGAGACGGGATGCCATGAGATCTATCTCCGGTGTCCCCCACTTGCATATCTCTGCAAACACCTCGAGATGGGGAGACCATTCCCTTGGATGGAAGGATTGCCTGCTGAGAAAATCTGCCTCCCAGTTGTCCACACACGGAATGTGGATCGCTGACAGCGAACAGCTGTGGGCCTCCACCCACTCCAGAATCTGAGATACTTCCTTCATCGCCAAGGAATTTCTCATTCCCCCCTGATGGTTGATGTAAGCCACCGAGGTTATATATTGTGTGATTTGAATCTGATAAACTGGGACGAACCCAGAAGTGGCCAAGCCTTCAAGGCCTTGAAAATTGCCTGTAGTTTTAAAATATTGATCGGGAGGGAGGACTCCTCCTGAGTCCACAACCACTGTACCTTCCTGGCACCCCAAACAGCTCCCCATCCGGATAGACTTGAGTCCGTAGTCACAATCTCCCAGGATGGTCTTAAGAAGCATGTCCCTCAGGACAGATGATCTGGACAGAGCCACCAAGAGAGCGATTCTCTTGACCGGCTGCCTAATACAATCTGTTGAGACAGATCTGAATGATCGCAGTTCCACTGCCTCAGCATGCACAGTTGTAAAGGTCTGAGACGGAACCTGGCAAAAGGAATGATGTCCATGCAGGACACCATGAGACCAATCACCTCCATACACTGAGTCACAGAGGGACTCAAGGAAGTCAAGACATACCAAAGTTAGCTTGCAACGTCTCTGGTCTGTTAGAAATATCCTCATGGATATGGAGTCTATTATAGTACCCAGGAATTCCACCCTGGTACTTGGGATAAGAGAACTCTTTTCCAAGTTTATCTTCCATCCATGTGATCGAAGAAGACTGAGAAGGGACTCAGAGAATTCTTCCGCAAGACAAAAGGATGGTGCTTGCACCAGAATATCATCCAAGTATAGGGCTACTGCAATACCCTGAGTTCTGGCAATGGATAGAAGAGCCCCCAGAACCTTCGTAAAGATTCTTGGAGCAGTAGCTAAGCCAAACGGAAGGGCAATGAACTGGAAGTGCTGGTCCAGGAATGCAAACCTGAGGAACTGAAAGTGTTCCCTGTGGATTGGAACATGAAGGTAAGCGTCCTTCAGATCTATAGTGGTCAAACTGGCCTTCCTGATTTAAAGGAAGGATGGACCTTATCGTCTCCTTCTTGAAGGAAGGGACACAGAAATTTGTTTAAGGTTTGTTTAATTTTAGGTCCAGAATTGGGCAGAAAGTTGACTCCTTCTTTAGGACCACGAAACGGTTCGAATAAAACCCCAAACCACTTTCTTCGATAGGCACCGGGACAACAACTTTTAAGGAGGATAGATCCCGAACGCACCCTAGAAAGGCATCCCTCTTTTCTGGTCTGGTAGACCGATTCGAGAGAAGGAATCTGCCCCTTGGCGGATGAAATAATGGAGTCCAGGCCTGGACCAAATAAAATCTTTCCCTTGAAGGGAAGAGAAAGGAGTCTGGACTTAGAAGTCATAACCACAGACCAAGACTTCAACCAGAGCATCCGGCGGGCTAGGACCGCAAAGCTAGAGGCCTTTTCATTTAGGTGAATAATTTGCATGTTCGCATCACAGATAAAAGAATTAGCAATTCTTAGAGCTTTAATTCTGTCTTGAATATCCTCGAGGAAAGACTCCACCTCAATAAGTTCCGATAAAGAGTTGCACTAGAAGGTAGCCGCTCTGGCAACCGTGGCAACTGCAGACGCTGGTTGAAAGAAAAATTCCATATGTTGAAACATCTTTCTCAGAAAGGTTTCCATTTTCTTATCCATCGGCTCTTTGAACGAATAACTATCCTCAAGAGGTATAGTAGTACGTTTAGCAAGCATAGAGATAGCACCATCCACCTTCGGAATGGAGCCCAACAAATCCAGTTGAGAGTCCGGGACCGGGAACAACTTTTTAAAAGTAGGCGAGGGGGAAAAGGAAGAACCAATTCTTTCCCATTCGTTCTTAATAATGTTCTCCATCTTAACCGTGAAAACACCAGTCCGTCTCTATCAGCCTCCATTTCAGACATAAGCCTCAGTCCCAGAATTGATATTAAAGATAAAAAACTGTTTCCATACACCAGTGCCCAGCAAAGATGCAGAGGAGAAGTCCCCACAACGAAGACATTTTTTTTCTAAGTCCCCAAGCTCCACATCCTGAGGTAGACCAGAGGTATTAACCCCTTAATTGCTTAAATCCCCTTACCAAAGCAGGAAAAGCACTTACCTTTAGGAGCTTCAGCTGCAGGGCATACACGGCATCTCAGGTCTGACAGGTCAAGACAACTGCTGACAGGGACCTGGAAAAAAGGAAAACAAAATGTATGCTTACCTGATAAATGTATTTCTTTTCGGGCATAGAGAGTCAACAAAACATTCTAATTACTAGTGGGATATTCACTCCTGGCCAGCAGGAGACGGCAAAAAGCACCCCAGCAAAGCTGTTAAGTATCACTTCCCTTAGCCATAACCCCCAGTCATTTGGCCAAAGGGAATGGAAAAAAACCCCCAAGGATATAGAGGTGCCTGAGGTCTGTACAAAAAAACTGTCATCTGAATTTAAACAAGGGTGGGTCGTGGACTCTCTATGCCCGGAAATAAATAAATTTATCAGGTAAGCATAAATTTGGTTTTCTTTCCTATGGTATAGAGAGTACACAAAACATTCTAATTACTAGTGGGAACCAATGCCCAAGCTAGAGGACACAGAATGAATAGGGAGGGAGAACAAGACAGGCGGACCTAAACTGAAGACACCACTGCTTGAAGAACCTTTCTCCCAAAAGAAGCCCCAGCTGAGGCAAAAGTATCAAATTTGTAGAATTTGGAAAAAGTATGTAAAGACGACCAAGTAGCCGCCTTACAGATTTGCTCCACAGAAGCTTAACTTTTGAAAGCCCATGAAGATAAAACAGCTCTAGTTGAATGAGCCGTACTTCTCAGGAGGCTGCTGTCCAGCTATCTCATAGCCTAACCGGATAACACTTCTCAACCAGAGAGAAAGAAAGGTAGAAGTAGCCTTCCGACCCCTACGCTTACCAGAGAAAACAACAAACAAGGCAAAAGTCTGCCGAATCTTTAGTTGCTTGAAGGTAAAATTTAAGAGCATGCACAACATCCAAGTTATGCAAAACACGTTCCTTCTGGGAAGAAGGGTTAGGACAAAATGAAGGAACAACAATTTCCTGATTAATATTGCGATCTGACACTTCCTTAGGGAGAAACCCCAGCTTAGGAAGAAGGACCGCCTTATCAGCATGAAAAATAAGGTAAGGGGAATCACACTGCAGAGCCGAAAGTTCAGAAACTGTGAGCAGAAAAAATAGCAAAAAGAAACAAAACCTTCCAAGATAGTAATTTAATACTAACATAATGCAACAGCTCAAACAGAGCCTGCTGCAAAACTAAGAACAAAGTTAAGACTCCAAGGAGGAGCAACAGATTTAAACACAGGCCTGATTCTGACCATGCCTGAACAAAGGACTGAACATCTGGCAGAACTACCAGACGTTTATACAGAAGAATAGACAGAGCATAAATCTGACCCTTCAAAGTACTGACTGACAAACCCATCTCCAGGCCCTCCTGAAGAAAAAACAAAATTTGAGGAACCCTTACTTTGTTCCAAGAAAAACATTTTGAATCACACCAATGAAGGTATTTACACCATACCCTATGGTATATTCTGCGAATAACCGGAATACAAGCCTGAAGCATAGTATCTATGACTTTCTCAGAGAAGCCACGTTTAACCAAACTTAGACGTTCAATCTCCAAGCAGTCAGCTTCAGAGAAACCAGATTTAGATGAAGAAAGAGACCCTGAAGTCGGTCCTTCCTGAAAGGTAACCTCCACGGCGGAAAAGATGACATCGTCACCAGATCCGCGAACCAGATCCTGCGAGGCCATGCAGGAGATATTAGAATTACAGAAGCGCTCTCCTATTTGATGCGAGCAATTACTCGTGGAAGCAACGCAAACGGAGGAAACAGGTATGCTAGGTTGAAGCTCCAAGGAACCGCTAGAACATCTACCAGAACGGCTTGAGGATCTCTTGACCTTGAACCATACTTTGGAAGCTTGGCGTTTTGACAAAACGCCATCAGATCCAACTCCGGAACCGCCCACATTAGAGTGATCATTGTGAAAACCTCTGGGTGGAGAGCCCACTCTCCGGGATGAAAAGTCTGCCTGCTTAGAAAATCCACCTCCCAGTTGTCCACCCCTGGTATGTGGATGGCAGAGAGATGGCAATCGTGAGACTCTGCCCACTGGAGAATGCGAGACACCTCCTTCATTGCCAAGAAACTCTGAGTTCCTCCCTGGTGATTGATGTAGGCCACCGAGGTGATTTTGTCCGACTGAAATCTGATAAATCGGACCAAAGCTAGTTGAGGCCAAGCTATTAAAGCATTGAAAATTTCTCTCAACTCCAAGATATTTATTGGAATATATGACTCCTCTGGAGTCCACAGACTCTGTGTCTTTAAGAAACCCCAAACTGCTCCCCAGCCAGGCTGGCGTCCGTGGTCATAATCACCCAGGAAGGCCTCAGGAAGCATTTGCCCTGAGACAGATGGTCCTGTGAAACCCACCATGAGATTGAGACTCTTGATGGGGAATCCAAATATATCTTCTGCAAGAGATCTGAGTGGTCCCAGTTCTATTGATTAAGCATGCATAGCTGCAGAGGTCTCAGATGGAACCAAACAAAAGGAATAATGTCCATGGAGGCAACCATCAGTCAAATCACTTCCATGCATTGAGCCACAGATGGACGAATAGCAGACTGGAGAGACAGGCAAGAAACATGAATCTTGGATTTTCTGAATCTTCATTGGCAGGGAATCTATGATTGTTCCAATAAACAAACCCTTGTATCTGGAACAATGGAACTCTTTCCCAGATTCACTTTCCACCCGTGGGAACGTAGAATAAACAACAACTTGGTATGAGATCTTGCTAGATGAAAAGATGGTGCTTGAACTAGAATGTCGTCTATATAAGGCACCACAGCAATACCCTGGGACCTCACCACTGCCAGAAGAGCCCCCAGAACCTTTGTAAAAATTCTGGAAGCTATAGCAAGGCTAAAAGGAAGGGCAACAAACTGGAAATGTTTTTTTTCCAGGAAGACAAACCTTAGATACTGGTAAAGATCCCTGTGAATAGGAACATGAAGATACGCGTCCTTCAGATCTATGATCTTCATGAACTGACCCTTTTGGACCAGAGGAAGAATAGAATGGATGGTCTCCATCTAAAAGGATGGAACCCTGAGGAATTGATTGAGACACTTTAAGTCCAGAATGGGACGAAAAAGTGCCCTCCTTCTTAGGAACTACAAATAAATTTGAATAGAATCCTAGACCCAGTTTCACTAAAAGAACTGGATTAGTCACTCCCAGGGTTGATAGATCCTTTACGCAGTTTAAGAAGGCCTCTATCTTTATCTGATTCGCAGATAACCTTGACAGGTTGAACCTGCCCCTGGGAGGACAAGATTTGAATCCTAACCATGGCATGCTATATCTATGGCCCAAGGATCTGGAACATCTGCAGACCAAGCTTTTAACCAGAGAGCTCTGCATGCTAAAACAGTAAAACCAGAAATCTTAACACTCAACAGAACTTGCATGTTGGCATCACAAATAAAGATATTGGCTAGCTTGAGAGCCTTGATCCGGTCTTGGATCTCCTCTATAGTAGTTTCTTCTAGGATAAGATTAGATAAATCATCGCACCAATAAGATGCTGCCTCCGCAACTGTAGCAATACTAGCAACAGGTTGCCACTGTAATCCCTGATGAATGTACATCTTTTTCAAAACAGACTCAAGCTTCTTATCCATGGGATCCTAGAAAGAACAACTATCTTCAATAGGAATAGTAGTTCTCTTAGCCAGAGTAGAGATAGTTCCCTCTACCTTGGGCACCTTGAGTCACAAATAGAGTCAGCAACAGGAAACATATTTTTAAAACAGGGGACGGGGAAAAATGAATCCCTGGCTTATCCCATTCCTGAGTTATAATATCTGCCATACGTTCTGCAACTGGAAATACTTCCACAGATGAGGGTACATCATATACCCTATTAAGCTTACTAGACCTCTTTGGATTCTCTGCAACAGATATGAAATCTTCCCAAGTAGCAAGAACCTCATTCAAAAGAACTCGAAGGTGTTCTAACTTAAAGGGACATTATACACTCATTTTTTCTTTGCATAAATGTTTTGTAGATGATCTATTTATATAGCCCATAAAGTTTTTTTTTTAAATTAATGTATAGTTTTGCTTATTTTAAAATAACATTGCTCTGATTTTCAGACTCCTAACCAAGCCCCAAAGTTTTATGTGAATACTGTCAGCTACCTTCTCCAGCTTGCTCCTGTTTGTGTAAAGGGTCTTTTCATATGCAAAAGAAGGGGGAGGGGGGGGGGGAGTGTCTTATTTGCCACTTGCAGTGGGCTTTCCAACTGCCTTTTCAACAGAGCCAAACTGACAGCTTCTAAGTAAGTTTTTAAACAGTTTTATACTGGATTTTTATATCAGTATCTGTGCATCTTATTCTTTATAGTAGTGCCTATTACATGCAGTTATATGAAAATGAGTGTATAATGTCCCTTTAAAGGGACACTGAACATAATTTTCTTCTTTCGTGATTCAGATAGAACATGCAATTTTAAGCAACTTTCTAATTTATTCCTATTATCACATTTTCTTCATTCTCTTGGTATCTTTATTTGAAAAGCAAGAATGTAAGTTTAGAAGCCGGCCCATTTTCGGTGGACAACCTGGGCTGTTCTTGCTGATTGGTGGATAAATTCACCCATCAATAAACAAGTGTTGTCCAGTGTACTGAACCAAAAATTGTCTGTCTCCTTAGCTTAGATGCCTTCTTTTTCAAATAAAGATAGCAAGAGAACAAATAAAAATTGATAATAGGAGTAAATTAAAAATTTGCTTAAAAACAGAATTTATGCTTACCTGATAAATTACTTTCTCCAACGGTGTGTCCGGTCCACGGCGTCATCCTTACTTGTGGGATATTCTCTTCCCCAACAGGAAATGGCAAAGAGTCCCAGCAAAGCTGGTCACATGATCCCTCCTTTGCTCCGCCCACCCCAGTCATTCGACCGACGGACAGGAGGAAATATATATAGGAGAAACCATATGGTACCGTGGTGACTGTAGTTAGAGAAAATAATTCATCAGACCTGATTAAAAAACCAGGGCGGGCCGTGGAGAAAGTAATTTATCAGGTAAGCATAAATTCTGTTTTCTCCAACATTGGTGTGTCCGGTCCACGGCGTCATCCTTACTTGTGGGAACCAATACCAAAGCTTTAGGACACGGATGAAGGGAGGGAGCAAATCAGGTCACCTAAACGGAAGGCACCACAGCTTGCAAAACCTTTCTCCCAAAAATAGCCTCCGAAGAAGCAAAAGTATCAAATTTGTAAAATTTGGCAAAAGTGTGCAGTGAAGACCAAGTCGCTGCCTTACATATCTGGTCAACAGAAGCCTCGTTCTTGAAGGCCCATGTGGAAGCCACAGCCCTAGTGGAGTGAGCTGTGATTCTTTCAGGAGGCTGCCGTCCGGCAGTCTCATAAGCCAATCGGATAATGCTTTTAAGCCAAAAGGAAAGAGGTAGAAGTCGCTTTTAGACCTCTCCTTTTACCAGAATAAACAACAAACAAGGAAGATGTTTGTCTGAAATCTTTAGTAGCCTCTAAATAGAACTTTAGAGCACGGACAACGTCCAAATTGTGTAACAAACGTTCCTTCTTTGAAACTAACTAGATTCGGACACAAAGAAGGTACAACTATCTCCTGGTTAATATTTTTGTTAGAAACAACTTTAGGAAGAAAACCAGGCTTAGTACGCAAAACCACCTTATCTGCATGGAACACCAGATAAGGAGGAGAACACTGCAGAGCAGATAACTCTGAAACTCTTCTAGCAGAAGAAATTGCAACCAAAAACAAAACTTTCCAAGATAGTAACTTAATATCTATGGAATGTAAGGGTTCAAACGGATCCCCTTGAAGAACTGAAAGAACTAGATTTAGACTCCAGGGAGGAGTCAAAGGTCCTAACCAGAGCCTGAACAAAAGCTTGAACATCTGGCACAGCTGCCAGTCTTTTGTGTAGTAAGACCGATAAAGCAGAGATCTGTCCCTTTAGAGAACTTGCAGATAATCCTTTCTCCAAACCTTCTTGAAGAAAGGAGAGAATCTTAGGAATTTTTATCTTATTCCATGGGAATCCTTTGGATTCACACCAACAGATATATTTTTTCCATATTTTATGGTAAATTTTTCTAGTTACAGGTTTTCTGGCCTGAACCAGAGTATCTATCACCGAATCTGAAAACCCACGCTTTGATAGAATCAAGCGTTCAATCTCCAAGCCGTCAGTTGGAGGGAGACCAGATTTGGGTGTTCGAATGGACCTTGAACAAGAAGGTCCTGTCTCAAAGGTAGCTTCCATGGTGGAGCCGATGACATATTCACCAGGTCTGCATACCAAGTCCTGCGTGGCCACGCAGGAGCTATCAAGATCACTGAGGCCCTCTCCTGATTGATCCTGGCTATCAGCCTGGGAATGAGAGGAAACAGTGGGAATACGTAAGCTAGGTTGAAAGTCCAAGGTGCTACTAGTGCATCTACTAGAGTCGCCTTAGGATCCCTGGATCTGGACCTGTAGCAAGGAACCTTGAAGTTCTGATGAGACGCCATCAGATCCATGTCTGGAATGCCCCATAATTGAGTTATTTGGGCAAAGATTTCCGGTTGGAGTTCCCACTCCCCCGGATGAAATGTCTGACGACTCAGAAAATCCGCTTCCCAATTTTCCACTCCTGGGATGTGGATCGCAGACAAGTGGCAGGAGTGATCCTCCGCCCATTGAATTATTTTGGTCACTTCTTTCATCGCCAGGGAACTCTTTGTTCCCCCTTGATGATTGATATAAGCAACAGTCGTCATGTTGTCTGATTGGAACCTTATGAATTTGGCCTTTGCTAGTTGAGGCCAAGCTCTGAGAGCATTGAATATCGCTCTCAGTTCCAGAATGTTTATCGGGAGAAGAGACTCCTCCCGAGACCATAGACCCTGAGCTTTCAGGGATTCCCAGACCGCACCCCAGCCCACTAAACTGGCGTCGGTCGTGACAATGACCCACTCTGGCCTGCGGAAGCTCATTCCCTGAGACAGATGGTCCAGGGTCAGCCACCAACGGAGTGAATCTCTGGTCTTTTGATCTACTTGAATCATTGGAGACAAGTCTGTATAATCCCCATTCCACTGTTTGAGCATGCACAGTTGTAATGGTCTTAGATGAATTCGTGCAAAGGGAACTATGTCCATTGTTGCAACCATCAATCCTATTACTTCCATGCACTGCGCTATGGAAGGACGAGGAACAGAATGAAGCACTTGACAAGAGCTTAGAAGTTTTGATTTTCTGACCTCTGTCAGAAAAATCCTCATTTCTAAGGAATCTATTATTGTTCCCAAGAAGGGAACTCTTGTTGACGGGGACAGAGAACTCTTTTCTTTGTTCACCTTCCATCCGTGAGATGTGAGAAAGGCTAGAACGATGTCCGTATGAGCCTTTGCCTTTGACAGGGACGACGCTTGTATTAGAATGTCGTCCAAGTAAGGTACTACTGCAATGCCCCTTGGTCTTAGAACCGCTAGAAGGGACCCTAGCACCTTTGTGAAAATCCTTGGAGCAGTGGCTAATCCGAATGGAAGAGCCACAAACTGGTAATGTTTGTCCAGAAAAGCGAACCTTAGGAACTGATGATGTTCCTTGTGGATAGGGATATGTAGGTACGCATCCTTTAGATCCACGGTAGTCATAAATTGACTTTCCTGGATGGTGGGTAGAATCGTTCGAATGGTTTCCATTTTGAACGATGGTACCCTGAGAAATTTGTTTAGGATCTTCAAATCCAAAATTGGTCTGAACGTTCCCTCTTTTTTGGGAACTACGAACAGATTGGAATAAAATCCCATTCCTTGTTCCTTTATTGGAACTGGGTGTATCACTCCCATCTTTAACAGGTCTTCTACACAATGTAAGAATGCCTGTCTATTTATTTGGTTTGAGGATAAGTGAGACTTGTGGAACCTTCCCCTTGGGGGTAGTTCCTTGAATTCCAGGAGATAACCTTGAGAAACTATTTCTAGCGCCCAAGGATCCTGAACATCTCTTGCCCAAGCCTGAGCAAAGAGAGAAAGTCTGCCCCCCACCAGATCCGGTCCCGGATCGGGGGCTACTCCTTCATGCTGTTTTGTTAGCAGTGGCAGGCTTCTTGGCCTGCTTAACCTTGTTCCAGCCTTGCATTGGTTTCCAGGCTGGTTTGGGTTGTGAGGCATTACCCTCTTGCTTAGAGGATGCAGAATTAGAGGCTGGTCCATTTCTGCGAAATGGACGAAAATTTGGTTTATTTTTAGCCTTAAAAGACCTATCCTGTGGAAGGGCGTGGCCCTTTCCCCCAGTGATGTCTGAAATAATCTCTTTCAAATCAGGTCCAAATAAAGTTTTACCTTTGAAAGGAATGTTAAGCAATTTTGTCTTGGATGACACATCCGCTGACCAAGACTTTAGCCAAAGCGCTCTGCGCGCCACGATAGCAAACCCTGAATTTTTCGCCACTAATTTTGCTAATTGCAAAGCGGCATCTAAAATAAAAGAGTTAGCCAATTTAAGTGCGTGAACTCTGTCCATAACCTCCTCATATGGAGTTTCTCTACTGAGCGACTTTTCTAGTTCCTCGAACCAGAACCACGCTGCCGTAGTGACAGGAACAATGCATGAAATTGGTTGTAGAAGGTAGCCTTGCTGTACAAAAATCTTTTTAAGCAAACCTTCCAATTTTTTATCCATAGGATCTTTGAAAGCACAACTATCTTCGATAGGAATAGTAGTGCGTTTGTTTAGAGTAGAAACTGCCCCCTCGACCTTGGGGACTGTCTGCCATAAGTCCTTTCTGGGGTCGACCATAGGAAATAATTTCTTAAATATAGGGGGAGGAACAAAAGGTATGCCGGGCTTTTCCCACTCTTTATTTACTATGTCCGCCACCCGCTTGGGTATAGGAAAAGCGTCGGGGGGCACCGGAACCTCTAGGAACCTGTCCATCTTGCATAATTTCTCTGGAATGACCAAATTGTCACAATCATCCAGAGTAGATAACACCTCCTTAAGCAGTACGCGGAGATGTTCTAATTTAAATTTAAATGTCACAACATCAGGTTCAGCTTGATGAGAAATCTTTCCTGAATCTGAAATTTCTCCCTCAGACAAAACCTCCCTCATGGCCCCTTCAGATTGGTGTGAGGGTATGACAGAACAATTATCATCAGCGTCCTCTTGCTCTTCAGTGTTTAAAACAGAGCAATCGCGCTTTCTCTGATAAGTAGGCATTTTGGATAAAAGATTTGCTATGGAGTTATCCATTACAGCCGTTAATTGTTGCATGGTAATAAGTATTGGCGCACTAGATGTACTAGGGGCCTCCTGCATGGGCAAAACTGGTGTAGACACAGTAGGAGATGATGTACTATCATGTTTACTCCCCTCATTTGGGGAATCATCTTGGGCAATATCATTATTTGTGGCAGTACTGTCCTTACTTTGTTTGGACGCTATGGCACAATTATCACATAAATTTAAATGGGGAGACACATTGGCTTTCATACATATAGAACATAGCTTATCTGAAGGTACAGACATGTTAAACAGGCTTAAACTTGTCAACAAAGCACAAAAAACGTTTTAAAATAAAACCGTTACTGTCACTTTAAATTTCAAACAGAAAACACTTTATTACTGAATATGTGAAAAAGTATGAAGGAATTGTTCAAAAATTACCAAAATTTCACCACAGTGTCTTAAAGCCTTAAAAGTATTGCACACCAAATTTCAGAGCTTTAACCCTTAAAATAACGGAACCGGAGCCGTTTTTCAATTTAACCCCTATACAGTCCCAGATATAGTCTTTGCTAAGACCCAACCAAGCCCTGAGGGGAATAAGATACCAAATGACGCCTTCTAAAAGCTTTTTCAGAGATTCTTAGATCCTCACACATGCATCTGCATGCCCTGCTCTCAAAAAACAACTGCGCATTAATGGCGCGAAAATGAGGCTCAGTCTATGACTAGAAAGGCCCCCTGACTGAAAAAGGTGTCCAATACAGGGCCTGCCGTTTTATAAACGTTCCCCAAGATTATAAATGCCAATTATTAGCCTAATCTGAATAATATGCACAAATAAAGCAATCGATTTAGACCATAAAAATGTCTACCAGTTTTTTAGCCCATAATAAGCCCTTTATTCTGTTTGTTTTTGACTAAGAAAATGGCTTACCGGTCCCCATGAGGGGAAATGACAGCCTTCCAGCATTACACAGTCTTGTTAGAATTATGGCTAGTCATACCTTAAGCAGAAAAGTCTGCTAACTGTTTCCCCCAACTGAAGTTACTTCATCTCAACAGTCCTATGTGGAAACAGCAACCGATTTTAGTTACTGTCTGCTAAAATCATCTTCCTCTTACAAACAGAAATCTTCATCCTTTTCTGTTTCAGAGTAAATAGTACATACCAGCACTATTTTAAAATAACAAACACTTGATAGAAGAATAAAAACTACATTTAAACACCAAAAAACTCTTAACCATCTCCGTGGAGATGTTGCCTGTGCAACGGCAAAGAGAATGACTGGGGTGGGCGGAGCCTAGGAGGGATCATGTGACCAGCTTTGCTGGGACTCTTTGCCATTTCCTGTTGGGGAAGAGAATATCCCACAAGTAAGGATGACGCCGTGGACCGGACACACCAATGTTGGAGAAATTGCATGCTCTATCTGAATCACAAAAGAAACAATTTGGGTTCAGTGTCCCTAAATCTGAAATGAATCTCCTCTGAATCTGCAGAATTTGTCCCTACAGTAACAGAATCTGACAATTCCCCATCAGAAGCCACTGAAGAATCATCCTCATAAGATAATTGAGACAATCTGACTAACGCAGCTTTAGCAGAGTCAGCCTTACTAACATCAATATGTTTAGATTTCCTCTTTTGTTTACCAGAAACCTTTAGAAAAACTGATAAAGCTGCAGAAACAGCAGAAGTAATCTGCGCAGCGAAATCCCCAGATAAAAAAAAAACACCCCCAGGAGGTTGAGAGGAACTGCAGGGCACTGCATGTGCAGCTTGAGAGGAAAGCTGAGGCGTAGCTAGGATAACACTATCCTGAGAGACTCAGGGAGAGACATCTTATCTTTAAACTTTAAAGCATTTTTCAAATGAATCAACTTCAGTATTAGTGTCCATAATTGGGTATCAGTTCACAATTAACAAAAAAATGAAATACTAAATTAAGTTTATTTATATGAAGCAATAAAACATAAATAAGCACTTAAAACCCTCAGCGGCAAACTCTGATCTGAACAGAGAAGCCGAAAACTGGAAGTGCCGAGGAGCGTTCAAGAGACCGCAATAAAAAAAAACTTATTTCTTTTTTTTTTAAATTGCGCCAAACAAAAATGGTGTGAAAACCAACAGCAGCACAGCAAAAGTGATTGGGCCAATAAGCTGAGCTGAAAAGTGATTGCAACAAGTAAGAAGCAAAACAAACACCTGTCAAACACTTCATACACTCTCCCATCTCTGGGCCCCCAATAATAAATAATGCCTCTTTTCACATAAAAGCAGTGCCCCTAAAACAGATTTAAATAATTTCCACAAGGATTTAACCCCTATAGTGCCGGTACCTTGAAACTTACCTGTGGATCCTGCTCTGCCAGGCAGGAGCTGTTTTCTGAGGTGTCGCAGCTTCCCCATATTTACCATGGACCTATAGAAAAATAACAGAGTAACCAACTCTGGCTTTCTATAATAGGGGTAGCAATAATGTTAGAGGGTTAAGCAAAGCCTACCTCACCATCTTCTAACTGCTAATAGCCACCATTACTTTTACTAAAGAGATTGACATGGACACAGCATGACCCCAATCCTTGATTCCAGGGAAAAGTACCCATCAAAAGGATTAACATCTTCAGACACCATCTTCGCCATCCTCCCGTGATCAAGGCAAAGAGAATGACTGGGGTTTATGGGTAAGGGAAGTGATACTTAACAACTTTGCTGGGGTGCTCATTGCCGCCTCCTGCTGGCCAGAAGTGATAATCCCACTAGTAATTAGAATGTTTCGTTAACTCTCTGTGCCATAGGAAAGAAAAGCAGAATAACCAACCCTGGTTTTCCATATGGGGGTTAGCCTCAAGTGTTGGAGGAGAACAAGGACTACACTGCTGACCTCCAACTGCTAACAGCTACCACAACTCTTACTCAAAATAATTACATGGATACAGATTACCCCAATCCTTGCTTGCAGGGAAACAAAAGGATAAAACTTAGATTTCTTCAGAAACCATCTTTGCACATCTCTATGGTACACGAAGGCAAAGAATGACAGGGGGTTATAGGAAGTGGGTACTTAAAGCTTTGCTGTGGTGTTCTTTGCCTCCTCCTGGTGGCCAGGAGTTGAATTCCCACTAGTAATTAGAATAGATTTGTGGACTCTCCATACCATTGAAAATAGATGGGCCGGCTCCTATGCTTATATTCTTGCTTTTTCAAATAAAGAAATCAAGAGAACAAAGAAAAAACAGAATTTATGTTTACCTGATAAATTTCTTTCTCCAACGGTGTGTCCGGTCCACGGCGTCATCCTTACTTGTGGGATATTCTCTTCCCCAACAGGAAATGGCAAAGAGCCCAGCAAAGCTGGTCACATGATCCCTCCTAGGCTCCGCCTACCCCAGTCATTCGACCGACGTTAAGGAGGAATATTTGCATAGGAGAAACCATATGGTACCGTGGTGACTGTAGTTAAAGAAAATAAAATATCAGACCTGATTAAAAAAACCAGGGCGGGCCGTGGACCGGACACACCGTTGGAGAAAGAAATTTATCAGGTAAACATAAATTCTGTTTTCTCCAACATAGGTGTGTCCGGTCCACGGCGTCATCCTTACTTGTGGGAACCAATACCAAAGCTTTAGGACACGGATGAAGGGAGGGAGCAAATCAGGTCACCTAAATGGAAGGCACCACGGCTTGCAAAACCTTTCTCCCAAAAACAGCCTCAGAAGAAGCAAAAGTATCAAACTTGTAAAATTTGGTAAAAGTGTGCAGTGAAGACCAAGTCGCTGCCCTACATATCTGATCAACAGAAGCCTCGTTCTTGAAGGCCCATGTGGAAGCCACAGCCCTAGTGGAATGAGCTGTGATTCTTTCGGGAGGCTGCCGTCCGGCAGTCTCGTAAGCCAATCTGATGATGCTTTTAATCCAAAAAGAGAGAGAGGTAGAAGTTGCTTTTTGACCTCTCCTTTTACCTGAATAAACAACAAACAAGGAAGATGTTTGTCTAAAATCCTTTGTAGCATCTAAATAGAATTTTAGAGCGCGAACAACATCCAAATTGTGCAACAAACGTTCCTTCTTTGAAACTGGTTTTGGACACAGAGAAGGTACGATAATCTCCTGGTTAATGTTTTTGTTAGAAACAACTTTAGGAAGAAAACCAGGTTTAGTACGTAAAACCACCTTATCTGCATGGAACACCAGATAAGGAGGAGAACACTGCAGAGCAGATAATTCTGAGACTCTTCTAGCAGAAGAAATCGCAACTAAAAACAAAACTTTCCAAGATAATAACTTAATATCAACGGAATGTAAGGGTTCAAATGGAACCCCCTGAAGAACTGAAAGAACTAAATTGAGACTCCAAGGAGGAGTCAAAGGTTTGTAAACAGGCTTGATTCTAACCAGAGCCTGAACAAAGGCTTGAACATCTGGCACAGCTGCCAGCTTTTTGTGAAGTAATACCGACAAGGCAGAAATCTGTCCCTTCAGGGAACTTGCAGATAATCCTTTTTCCAATCCTTCTTGAAGGAAGGATAGAATCCTAGGAATCTTAACCTTGTCCCAAGGGAATCCTTTAGATTCACACCAACAGATATATTTTTTCCAAATTTTGTGGTAAATCTTTCTAGTCACAGGCTTTCTGGCCTGAACAAGAGTATCGATAACAGAATCTGAGAATCCTCGCTTCGATAAAATCAAGCGTTCAATCTCCAAGCAGTCAGCTGGAGTGAAACCAGATTCGGATGTTCGAATGGACCCTGAACAAGAAGGTCTCGTCTCAAAGGTAGCTTCCAAGGTGGAGCCGATGACATATTCACCAGATCTGCATACCAAGTCCTGCGTGGCCACGCAGGAGCTATCAAGATCACCGACGCCCTCTCCTGCTTGATCCTGGCTATCAGCCTGGGGATGAGAGGAAATGGCGGGAACACATAAGCTAGTTTGAAGGTCCAAGGTGCTACTAGTGCATCCACTAGAGCCGCCTTGGGATCCCTGGATCTGGCCCCGTAGCAAGGAACTTTGAAGTTCTGGCGAGAGGCCATCAGATCCATGTCTGGAATGCCCCACAGGTGAGTGACTTGGGCAAAGATTTCCGGATGGAGTTCCCACTCCCCCGGATGCAATGTCTGCCGACTCAGAAAATCCGCTTCCCAATTTTCCACTCCTGGGATGTGGATAGCAGACAGGTGGCAGGAGTGAGACTCCGCCCAAAGAATAATTTTGGTTACTTCTTCCATCGCTAGGGAACTCCTTGTTCCCCCCTGATGGTTGATGTACGCAACAGTCGTCATGTTGTCTGATTGAAACCGTATGAACCTGGTCCTCGCAAGCTGGGGCCAGGCCTGGAGAGCATTGAATATCGCTCTCAGTTCCAGAATATTTATCGGTAGAAGAGATTCTTCCCGAGACCAAAGACCCTGAGCTTTCAGGGATCCCCAGACCGCGCCCCAGCCTATCAGACTGGCGTCGGTCGTGACAATGACCCACTCTGGTCTGTGGAACATCATCCCTTGAGACAGATTGTCCAGGGACAGCCACCAACGGAGTGAGTCTCTGGTCCTCTGATTTACTTGTATCTTCGGAGACAAGTCTGTATAGTCCCCATTCCACTGACTGAGCATGCACAGTTGTAATGGTCTTAGATGAATGCGCGCAAAAGGAACTATGTCCATCGCCGCCACCATCAACCCGATCACTTCCATGCACTGAGCTATGGAAGGAAGAGGAACGGAATGAAGTATCCGACAAGAGTCCAGAAGCTTTATTTTTCTGGCCTCTGTTAGAAAGATCCTCATTTCTAAGGAGTCTATAATTGTTCCCAAGAAGGGAACCCTTGTTGACGGGGATAGAGAACTCTTTTCCACGTTCACTTTCCAGCCGTGAGATCTGAGAAAGGCCAGGACAATGTCCGTGTGAGCCTTTGCTTGAGGAAGGAACGACGCTTGAATCAGAATGTCGTCCAGGTAAGGTACTACTGCAATGCCCCTTGGTCTTAGCACCGCTAGAAGGGACCCTAGTACCTTTGTGAAAATCCTTGGAGCAGTGGCTAATCCGAAAGGAAGCGCCACGAACTGGTAATGTTTGTCCAGGAATGCAAACCTTAGGAACCGATTATGTTCCTTGTGGATAGGAATATGTAGATACGCATCCTTTAAATCCACCGTGGTCATGAATTGACCTTCCTGGATGGAAGGAAGGATAGTTCGAATGGTTTCCATCTTGAACGATGGGACCTTGAGAAATTTGTTTAAGATCTTGAGATCTAGGATTGGTCTGAACGTTCCCTCTTTTTTGGGAACTATGAACAGATTGGAGTAGAACCCCATCCCTTGTTCTCTTAATGGAACAGGATGAATCACTCCCATTATTAACAGGTCTTCTACACAATGTAAGAACGCCTGTCTTTTTATGTGGTCTGAAGACAACTGCGACCTGTGGAACCTCCCCCTTGGGGGAAGTCCCTTGAATTCCAGAAGATAACCCTGGGAGACTATTTCTAGCGCCCAAGGATCCAGAACATCTCTTGCCCAAGCCTGAGCGAAGAGAGAGAGTCTGCCCCCCACCAGATCCGGTCCCGGATCGGGGGCCAATATTTCATGCTGTCTTGGTAGCAGTGGCAGGTTTCTTGGCCTGCTTTCCCTTGTTCCAGCCTTGCATTGGTCTCCAAGCTGGCTTGGCCTGAGAAGTATTACCCTCTTGCTTAGAGGACGTAGCACCTTGGGCTGGTCCGTTTTTACGAAAGGGACGAAAATTAGGTCTATTTTTTGCCTTGAAAGGCCGATCCTGAGGAAGGGCGTGGCCCTTACCCCCAGTGATATCAGAGATAATCTCTTTCAAGTCAGGACCAAACAACGTTTTCCCCTTGAAAGGAATGTTTAGTAGCTTGTTCTTGGAAGACGCATCAGCCGACCAAGATTTCAACCAAAGCGCTCTGCGCGCCACAATAGCAAACCCAGAGTTCTTAGCCGCTAACTTAGCCAATTGCAAAGAGGCGTCTAGAGTGAAAGAATTAGCCAATTTGAGAGCATTGATTCTGTCCATAATCTCCTCATAAGGAGGAGAGTCACTATCGAGCACCTTAAGCAGTTCATCAAACCAGAAATATGCGGCAGTAGTGACAGGGACAATGCATGAAATGGGTTGTAGAAGGTAACCCTGCTGAACAAACATCTTTTTAAGCAAACCTTCTAATTTTTTATCCATAGGATCTTTGAAAGCACAACTATCCTCTATGGGAATAGTGGTGCGTTTGTTTAAAGTAGAAACCGCTCCCTCGACCTTGGGGACTGACTGCCATAAGTCCTTTCTAGGGTCGACCATAGGAAACAATTTTTTAAATATGGGGGGAGGGACGAAAGGAATACCGGGCCTTTCCCATTCTTTATTAACAATGTCCGCCACCCGCTTGGGTATAGGAAAAGCTTCTGGGAGCCCCGGCACCTCTAGGAACCTGTCCATTTTACATAGTTTCTCTGGGATGACTAAATTTTCACAATCATCCAGAGTGGATAATACCTCCTTAAGCAAAATGCGGAGATGTTCCAATTTAAATTTAAATGTAATCACATCAGATTCAGCCTGCTGAGAAATGTTCCCTAAATCAGTAATTTCTCCCTCAGACAAAACCTCCCTGGCCCCCTCAGATTGGGTTAGGGGCCCTTCAGAGATATTAATATCAGCGTCGTCATGCTCTTCAGTAACTAAAACAGAGCAGCCACGCTTACGCTGACAAGGGTTCATTTTGGCTAAAATGTTTTTGACAGAATTATCCATTACAGCCGTTAATTGTTGCATAGTAAGGAGTATTGGCGCGCTAGATGTACTAGGGGCCTCCTGAGTGGGCAAGACTCGTGTAGACGAAGGAGGGAATGATGCAGTACCATGCTTACTCCCCTCACTTGAGGAATCATCTTGGGCATCATTGTCATTATCACATAAATCACATTTATTTAAATGAATAGGAATTCTGGCTTCCCCACATTCAGAACACAGTCTATCTGGTAGTTCAGACATGTTAAACAGGCATAAACTTGATCAGAAAGTACAAAAAACGTTTTAAAATAAAACCGTTACTGTCACTTTAATTTTAAACTGAACACACTTTATTACTGCAATTGCGAAAAAACATGAAGGAATTGTTCAAAATTCACCAAATTTTCACCACAGCGTCTTAAAGCTTTGAAAATATTGCACACCAATTTTAGAAGCTTTAACCCTTAAAATAACGGAACCGGAGCCGTTTTAAGCTTTAAACCCCTTTACAGTCCCTGGTATCTGCTTTGCTGAGACCCAACCAAACCCAAAGGGGAATACGATACCAAATGACGCCTTCAGAAGTCTTTTATAAGTATCAGAGCTCCTCTCACATGCGACTGCATGCCATGCCTCTCAAAAACAAGTGCGCAACACCGGCGCGAAAATGAGACTCTGCCTATGCTTTGGGAAAGCCCCTAAAGAATAAGGTGTCTAAAACAGTGCCTGCCGATATTATTATATCAAAATACCCAGATAAAATGATTCCTCAAGGCTAAATATGTGTTAATAATCAATCGATTTAGCCCAGAAAAAGTCTACAGTTTAAATAAGCCCTTGTGAAGCCCTTATTTACAATCGTAATAAACATGGCTTACCGGATCCCATAGGGAAAATGACAGCTTCCAGCATTACATCGTCTTGTTAGAATGTGTCATACCTCAAGCAGTAAGAGACTGCACACTGTTCCCCCAACTGAAGTTAATTGCTCTCAACAGTCCTGTGTGGAACAGCCATGGATTTTAGTTACGGTTGCTAAAATCATTTTCCTCATACAAACAGAATTCTTCATCTCTTTTCTGTTTCTGAGTAAATAGTACGTACCAGCACTATTTGAAAATAACAAACTCTTGATTGAATAATGAAAAACTACAGTTAAACACTAAAAAACTCTAAGCCATCTCCGTGGAGATGTTGCCTGTACAACGGCAAAGAGAATGACTGGGGTAGGCGGAGCCTAGGAGGGATCATGTGACCAGCTTTGCTGGGCTCTTTGCCATTTCCTGTTGGGGAAGAGAATATCCCACAAGTAAGGATGACGCCGTGGACCGGACACACCTATGTTGGAGAAATTGATAATAGGAGAAAAAAAATTAAAATTGCTGCTCTATCTGAATCATGAAAGGTTACATTTAACTATACTATTCCTTTAAGTTTCACTATTTATTTGGAACTGAAAAGGATTATTTCAGGTGTCTTTTCTCTCTGTACAAATGTATCAAAGCAAACACAGTGACAGACTTGCTGATAGACCGTTGTATTAGTGAGTTGCATCGGTTTAACTTCAAACACAATTTACTTGCCAATATGACAATTTGCTCTTCAGTGAATAAACTTTACTCTGAACACAGATGATTGTATAGTCGCTATATAAATTTCACTCAAGTACAATTACCTCCAGATATCTTATGTGAAACAGCGCTACACATGTAATCACTACATGTAAAAACTGTAATCCTACATTTTATTGACAAATATTTTAGACAAGCACCAAGTCTGCCCCCTATTTGTTGTATCTTTAACTGCTGAACTGACTTCCTGGTATCATCTGGTTTCTTGCACCTCACTTGAGGGCTGTAGCCCAGTATTAAGGTTACCAAAAAGTCACTAACCGTACTCTTGGGGTGAAGCCAATACGCAATGCTCGTGTCCAGTGTTATCCAGTCAAGAGGGGACGAGCTGTATTTGTGCTCAGTGTTCTCGTTCCTCAAGGTGAGCATCTTCCACTACAGGAAGTAGACAAGGACAGCTCAGTACCACACCCTCCCCTGGCATCACGTCAACATTTGTAGTGTTTAATATTATCCTCTTCATACACATGCAGATGTGACAGTGCTCATATAATGTATTTTATATCAAAGAGAAAATACAAAGAACAGCTGTATTCCCTAGAGCTATATATATATATATTATTGTATATATTTCAATCCATCATTAATCTCCAATCCTCCTTGAGACAATATCCATCATTTACTGTTGGTTCTGCCCACATATCACATGGGTCAGCTGTACAGTAGCATGCACCTGATAGGAAAAGCAGATGCTATTCTAAAAATGACACAGTAAACTGGACCGCCATTTAGTCTAGAAAACATGCAGTATACAATATACCTGCAACTCCCAAAATCGTGCCAGGAAGCTGAGATTCCTGCCCACATCAATCGGGGAGGGAGAGCTGAATTCCTGCTCCCGCTCCATCTGCTCCTGACCTGCAGAGAGGAACAGAAAAGGTGATGAGTAGCAATAGCCAGAGACACCTGCACCTTATTACAGACAGACAGCGACGGAAGGCCATTTAGACAGGACACTGTCACAAAACCACAAGTACAATAATTCTTGCAAGTAAAGAGGAATTATCTGTGTACTGCAGTGTATGCACTTTACATGGGATTAAATATAGCCTTATAAGGATTACGTCAGGCCCTATAACTACAGTCTGTATATGGTATTACATGAGACTGTATAACTACAGTCTGTATGTGGTATTACATCAGGCGGTATAACTACAGTCTGTACGTGGTATTACATCAGGCCGTATAACTACAGTCTGTATGTGGTATTACATCAGGCCATATAACTACAGTCTGTACGTGGTATTACATGAGGCCGTATAACTACAGTCTGCACATGGGATTACTGCAGGCCGTATAACTACAGTCTGTACGTGGTATTACATCAGGCAGTATAACTACAGTCTGTACGTGGTATTACATCAGGCAGTATAACTACAGTCTGTATGTGGTATTACATCAGGCCGTATAACTACAGTCTGTATATGGTATTACATCAGGCAGTATAACTACAGTCTGTACGTGGTATTACATCAGGCCGTATAACTACAGTCTGTATGTGGTATTACATGAGGCCGTATAACTACAGTCTGCACATGGGATTACTGCAGGCCGTATAACTACAGTCTGTATGTGGTATTACATCAGGCCGTATAACTACAGTCTGTATATGGTATTACATGAGGCCGTATAACTACAGTCTGTATGTGGTATTACATGAGACTGTATAACTACAGTCTGTATGTGGTATTACATCAGGCAGTATAACTACAGTCTGTACGTGGTATTACATCAGGCAGTATAACTACAGTCTGTATGTGGTATTACATCAGGCAGTACAACTACAGTCTGTATGTGGTATTACATCAGGCAGTATAACTACAGTCTGTATGTTGTATTACATCAGGCCGTATAACTACAGTCTGTATGTTGTATTACATCAGGCAGTATAACTACAGTCTGTATGTGGTATTACATCAGGCAGTATAACTACAGTCTGTATGTGGTATTACATCAGGCTGTATAACTACAGTCTGTACATGGTATTACATGAGGCCGTATAACTACAGTCTGTATGTGGTATTACATCAGGCAGTATAACTACAGTCTGTATGTGGTATTACATCAGGCAGTATAACTACAGTCTGTATGTGGTATTACATCAGGCCGTATAACTACAGTCTGTATGTGGTATTACATGAGGCCGTATAACTACAGTCTGTACATGGTATTACATGAGGCCGTATAACTACAGTCTGTATGTAGTATTACATCAGGCCGTATAACTACAGTCTGTATGTGGTATTACATGAGGCTGTATAACTACAGTCTGTACGTGGTATTACATCAGGCCGTATAACTACAGTCTGTACGTGGTATTACATCAGGCCATATAACTACAGTCTGTATGTGGTATTACATCAGGCAGTATAACTACAGTCTGTATGTGGTATTACATCAGGCTGTGTAACTACAGTCTGTACTTGGTATTACATTAGGCTATATAACTACAGTCTGTATGTGGTATTACATGAGACTGTATAACTACAGTCTGTATGTGGTATTACATCAGGCCGTATAACTACAGTCTGTATGTGGTATTACATCAGGCCGTATAACTACAGTCTGTACGTGGTATTACATGAGGCCGTATAACTACAGTCTGTATGTGGTATTACATCAGGCCATATAACTACAGTCTGTACGTGGTATTACATGAGGAAGTATAACTACAGTCTGTACGTGGTATTACATCAGGCCGTATAACTACAGTCTGTATGTGGTATTACATCAGGCCGTATAACTACAGTCTGTATGTGGTATTACATCAGGCCGTATAACTACAGTCTGTATGTGGTATTACATGAGGCCGTATAACTACAGTCTGTATGTGGTATTACATCAGGCCGTATAACTATAGTCTGTATGTGGTAGTATATCAGGCCGTATAACTACAGTTTGTGTGTGGTATTACATCAGGCCGTATAACTACAGCCTGTATGTGGTATTACATCAGGCTGTATTACATCAGGCAGTGTAACTACAGTCTGTATGCTGTATTACATCAGGCTGTATAAGTAATTTTGGCACTCAAGGAATGGAGGCATCTTCTCGAGGGTACTAGCGTACCAGTGCTTATTCTTACTGACCACAAGAATTTAACTTATCTATTTGAAGCAAAACGTTTGTCGCCCCGACAGGCCAGATGGGCGTTATTTTTGTCTCGGTTTAATTATGTGGTCTCCTACCTGCCTGGTAGTAAGAATGTTAGGACTGATGTCCTCTCTCGACAATTTTCACCTCTGTCCAAGGGGGAGTCTGTACCTACTCCAGTTATACCTACTAATCATTTTTTGGCTACCATACGTACTAATTTGACTTCTCCCTTGGGGGAGGAAATCCTGGCAGCACAAACCAATGCACCTCCTGAGAAACCTAGTGGTAAGTGCTTTGTTCCTGAGAATCTTCAAACTAAATTTTTGCACACTTACCACTATCCTAAAGGCGCAGGTCACCCGGGCAAGAAACAAATGTCACTCGACAATTCTGGTGGCCAGGTCCTCGTTCTGATGTTGCTGCGTATGTTGCCTCCTGCTCAGTTTGTGCACAGAATAAGACTCCTCGACGTCTTCCTGTGGGTCTTCTTCAACCTATTGAGCTTGCTTCAATTTTTGCCCGGGAGGTCTTCCGTTTACATGGGTTACACCCAAGGTGATAGTCTCGCACTGGGGTAGCTAGTTTGTCTCTAGATTTTGGCGTTTCTTTCCTATCTCTGTTGACAACCATGAAGAATATGAGGTCAGCAGCATTATTGACTCTCGCATGTCCAGGGGCCGCGTACAGTATTTAGTTCACTGGAGGGGCTACGGTCCTGAGGAGAGTGGGTTCCCTCCTCTGATGTTCATGCTCCAACCCTCCTCCGTGCCTTCTTTGCCCGTTTCCCCAATAAATCTTTTGTCCTCCCGCGGGGGAGGGGTAGTTGAGCGAAGGGTACTGTCAGGGTTTTTTTCCTGCTTTGTTTGCCATGTGCTGCTGGCAGCCATTTTGCTTACCTTTTCTTGCTAAATCTGGTGCAGAGTGTGTGATGCTGCTCATTTCCTGCATGCCCTCTTATGGCCAGACTGTTGTACATCATCTGTGTGAGACAGGTTGCAGTCTCAGAATTGTGATGTCATAACTTATTATTTAAAGGGCCTCTGTTCAGTATGCTTTGCCCTTGCTTTGTCTCAGACCATTTTTTGAGTTCCTGTTCCTGTGTAATACTTGGCTGTCTGATGTCCCTCCTGGTACCAGGAGCATGTCCAGTTCTGCACCTCTACCTCAGCGATATGGAGGCGATCCTATTCAGTGCAGAGGGTTTTTGAACCAGGTTGGCATTTACTTTGAGATGTTACCTCAGGCGTTTCCCTCTGACAGAGCTAAGGTGGGATTTCTCATCTTGTTACTCTCTGACACAGATCTTGCCTAAGCTAATCCCTTGTGGGAGACTAATAAACCTGTGATTTCAAATTACCCTGAATTTGTGGCCTCCTTTCGAAGGGTATTTGATGTTCCGGCTCGCTCCTCCTCTGCTGCTAAACGACTCATGTCCATTCAGCAAGGTACGAGATCTGTTGCTCAGTATGCCATTGAGTTCCGTACGCTTGCCGCAGAGGTAGGTTGGAACAATGAAGCCCTTGTTGCCGCCTTCTTTCATGGGCTCTCTGATGCGATTAAAGACGAAGTTGCTGCCAGAGATTTACCAGAGGATCTCGAGGCATTGGTGTCTTTTTTTTATCCTAACTGACATCAGACTCAGAGAGAGGCCCTCTTTTAAGGAGCACTTGCGGAAGCCTCCGGTTCCGTTGTCACCTACATGTTCGTTCCCACCCATGCCTCCCTCCTCCTGGTCCCGAGTCACCAGGTACTGCTGAGCTGATGCAGTTGGGATTCACACATCTCTCCGTGGCAGAGAGGGCCTTTAGGAGGAGGGAGGGGGATCTGCCTCTATTGTGGGTTACAGGGTCACCTTTTAAAGTCTTGTCCTACACGGCCGGTAAACACTCGCACCTAAGGTCCTGTCAGGGGCAGACCTTGGATGGTTTTATCCTCGTCCCCGGAACCGCTAAAGGAGAAACCTCTGGTCGACTCTGGTGCTGTGGGCTATTTAATTGACAGTGCTTTTGTATCAAAGCACTCCATTCCTGTATTGCCTCGGTCCGTTCCGCTTGCTATTGAGACCATTGATGGCAGGCCCCTTCAGCCAGCACTCGTTACTCATGAAACCGCTCCGTTATCCATGGCTGTTGGGGCTCTCTATTTTGAAACCCTCCAGTACCAGGTGATCAACTCTCCACATTTTCCGGTTGTTCTGGGTTATCCCTGGCTCCAAAAGCACAATCCCAGTCTCGACTGGCGCAGGCTCCGCAATGTATTTCCACTTGTCTTTGGAAACCAGTCAAAGTCTTGTGCACATCTTCGGTATCTCAATTGCCAGAGGAGTACTGAGAGTTCCTAGACGTTTTTGACAAGGTTCGTGCCTGTACGTTGCCTTCTCACCGGTTTTCCGATTGTGCCATAGACCTGCAACCCGGAGCCATTCCTCCTCGGGGCCGGGTTTACCTGCAGCGGCTGACTTCTTCTTTGTGAAGAAAAAGGGTGGTGAGTTAAGACCATGCATCGATTATAGGGGTCTTAATCGTCTTACCATTAAGAATGCTTACCCTATTCCGCTCATTACGGAACTCTTTGACTGCCTCAAGGTAGCTACGGTCTTTTCTAAACTTGATTTGAGGGGAGCGTACAATCTCGCTAGGATTAAGGAGGGCCACAAATGGAAAACAGCATTTAACACCAGAAGCGGGCATTATGAATATCTTGTAATGCCCTTTGGCCTATGTAATGCTCCTGCTGTTTTTCAGGAATTTATTAATGATGTCCTACGAGATATGTTGCAACAGTGTGTTGTGGTGTACTTAGACGACATCCTCATACACTCACCCACACTTGAGGCTCATCGTTCTGATGTCACACGGGTACTTCAGAGACAACGTGAGAATGGCCTGTTTTGTAAACTCGAGAAATATGAATTCCATCAGACTCAAGTAACCTTCTTAGGTTATGTGATCTCCGTTGAAGGGTTCTCCATGGATCCTGACAAGTTGTCTGAAGTTCTGCAGTGGCCTCGCCCAGTTGGTCTTCGCTTTATTCAACGTTTTTTGGGCTTCGCCAATTACTATAGAAAGTTTATTAAAAACTTTTCTTCCTTGTAAAACCTATCACAGACATGACCCGTAAAGAGAATGATCCACTTCATTGGTCACCTACTGCCTTTGCTGCTGGTCCAGTACTGGCTCATCCTAACCCTGTCCTGCCTTTCGTTCTTGAGGTCAATGCGTCTGAGCTGGAGTAGGTGCCCTCTTGTCTCAACGTCCTATGCCTGACGGTTCCTTGCATCCGTGCGGTTTCTTCTCTATGAAATTGTCTCCAGCGGAGTGCAATTATGAAATTGGCGACAGGGAATTACTGGCCATAATTTTGGCATTCAAGGAATGGAGGCATCTTCTCGAGGGTACTAGCGTACCAGTGCTCATTCTTAATGACCACAAGAATTTAACTTATCTATTTGAAGCAAAACGTTTGTCACCCCGACAGGCCAGATGGGCGTTATTTTTGTCTCAGTTTAATTATGTGGTCTCCTACCTGCCTAGTAATAAGAATGTTAGGACTGATGTCCTCTCTCGACAATTTTCACGTCTGTCCATGGAGGAGTCTGTACCTACTCCAGTTATACCTCCTGATCATTTTTTGGCTACCATACGTACTAATTTGACTTCTCCCTTGGGGGAGGAGATCCTGGCTGCACAAACAAATGCACCTCCTGAGAAACCTAGTGGTAAGTGCTTTGTTCCTGAGAATCTTCAAACTACATTTTTGCACACTTACCACTATCCTAAAGCCGCAGGTCACCCTGGCAAGAACCAAATTATTTGGTCTGTCACTCGACAATTCTGGTGGCCAGGTCTTCGTTCTGATGTTGCTGCATATGTTGCCTCCTGCTCAGTTTGTGCACAGAATAAGACTCCTCGACATCTTCCTATGGGTCTTCTTCAACCTATTGCTAATGGCAAGCATCCTTGGACCCACCTTTCCATGAACTTCATTGTCGAGCTCCCTGTTTGCAATGGCAATACTGTTATCCTAATGATGGTTGACCATTTTTCTAAAATGTCACATTGCATTCACTTGAAGAAGCTGCCTACTGCTCAGGAGCTTGCTTCAATTTTTGCCCGGGAGGTCTTCCGTTTAAATGGGTTACCCAAGGTGATAGTCTCGGACCGGGGTAGTCAGTTTGTCTCCAGATGTTGGCGTGCCTTTCCTATCTCTGTTGACAACCATGAAGAATATGAGGTCAGCAGCATTATTGACTCTCGTATGTCCAGGGGCCGCATACAGTATTTGGTTCACTGGAGGGGCTACGGTCCTGAGGAGCGTTCATGGGTTCCCTCCTCTGATGTTCATGCTCCAGCCCTCCTCCGTGCCTTCCATGCCCATTTCCCCAATAAGTCTTTTGTCCTCCCGCGGGGGAGGGGTTGTTGAGCGGAGAGTACTGTCAGGGTTTTTTTCCTGCTTTGCTTGCCATGTGCTGAGGCAGCCATTTTTCTTACATTTTCTTGCTAAATCTGGTGCAGAGTGTGTGATGCTGCTCATTTCCTGCACGCCCTCTTATGGCCAGACTGTTGTACATCATCCGTGTGAGACAGGTTGCAGTCTCAGAATTGTGATGTCATCACTTATTATTTAAAGGGCCTCTGTTCAGTATGCTTTGCCCTTGCGTTGTCTCAGACCTGTTTGTGAGTTCCTGTTCCTGTGTATTACTTGGCTGTCTGACATCCCTCCTGGTTCCTGACTCGGCTCGTCTGACTACCAGCTCTGGCTTTGACACCTGGCTTGTTATTTGACTTGTGGACTTTTTATTATTTTTTGCTATTAATAAAGGTTTAATTATTTTTGCACTTCTCGTCTCAGTCTGATTCCTGGCACCCTGACACTGTGATATTAGAAAACTAGAGGACTGATCAAATAAATGGGATCTGAAATTTAATATTACCAAGAGCAAAAACATGAATTATGCTTACCTGATAATATAATTTTCTTCCGTGGGAAAGAGTCCACAGCCGCATTCATTACTTGTGGGAAATAAGAACCTGGCCACCAGGAGGAGGCAAAGACACACCAGCCAAAGGCTCAAATACTCCTCCAACTCCCCCTATCCCCCAGTCATTCTGCAGAGGAACAAGGACCAGTGGCAGAAATATCAAGGTGAAAGGGTGCCAGAAGACTATACACGAAAAACGCCTCAAGAAACAGGCGGGGGCTGTGGACTCTTTCCCACAGAAGAATTGAAATTATCAGGTAAGCATAATTTATGGTTTTCTTCCTACTGGGAAAGAGTTTACAGCCGCATTCATTACTTGTGGGAAAATTATACCCAAGCCAAAGAGGACACTGAATGCCAAAAACGGGAGGGTAAGAAGTGTTGTGGAATCTGAGGGCACCAGGACTGAACCACATCCCATAAATAAAAAAGTCCTGCTTCATCCAAAAAGCAGGGATCAAAAACATGAAGAAAAAAGGGCCCCAAGGACACAAACAACAGTCCCAAGCCTGGGTAAAAACCACATGCAAAACCACTGAGCCAACAGGACTCAAAGCGCACTATCGCCCAAAGGCAGATCCCATACACATGCCCCCCCATAAGGGAACCCTAACAGACAACTCCCCAAAGGAAAAAGCAAGGTAGAGGGATAAATAACCAGAACCCTGTCTTCCAAAAGACAGGTCAAACTAGCTTGCAAGACTCCAGAAAGCCTCACTAGATGCCAGAAAAAAGGGCATCAGTCAAACGCGACCAAGTCGGAAACCGAAAGAGAAACTTGAGAAACAGAAAACCGCACAGACGACTGAGTAGCACACCATAGTGCATCCGCAGATAAAGGGGAAAAAAAAACCCTTGTCCAGCACCCCAGCTGGAGGGAACCAAGGAGTTCACCTCAAACCGACAGAGACCTAGGCGCCTCCCTACGAGAACACCGCAGCTATGGAAAAAAGGAACCAGCAAACACCAAGTTCCTAGACAAAACACCCCTCAATGGAAAGAAAATTCAGAGAATCCAACCCTCCCCCCCCCCCCCCGAGATAGCACCTCAACAGGGACCCGCTGCATCCAAAACACACAGAAGGCAGCTGAAAAGTCAAAAGATAACCAAAACCACAGCTTAGGATCCTGAGATAACCAGGGACGTCCTCAACTACCGCAGACCCGCCGCAACGAGGACCGCCCACACACTGAAAGACCAACCTGTCATGACAGTGAAAAGTCTAGGGACAGAGTCCCCCCCCCCCCCCCTTGAACGAGAGGGAGGAAACACCACCAGCCACCACTAAAGAGTATGACCAGAGACACGGGCAGAGTCACACCAGAACCAGAGGAACACCGAACCCAGAAGCCCATTCCCAAGGGCATCACCATCCCTGAACCATGAACAAACAGGAACACACCCCCAGGGAGACAAAGGTCCCCCAAGGGAAGATGGAGGACAAAGGAAACCTTGCCCCTGGACACAAAACTCGACACAGGAGTCAAAATGAACCCAAAACGAGCCAGACCCAAAAGGAGCAGAGACTACCCGAGGTAGCAATCTCGGGGCCACACAACAGACACCATTGTGGAAGATATGAGGACAAAGTGACCCTTACCAAGGCACTACACAGGAATGCTGACGCAAAGTCAGAACACCAGAACTGAACCCGAAAGAAGTCCAGAACATATTACTTCACAGAAAACAAAGGCCCCGAACAGCCATAAGAAGGGGACCAGACTCTCTAAAGAGAGAAAAAGGAAGAACCCCTTCAAGACGCAACCCGAATACCGGAGGGAAAAACCGGGACAAGCATAGACAGAGCTTAACCAACACCACCCGGAACCCCAGCCCTATCCCAGATCCACAAATAGGCCTGAAGAAGAGGACCCTGACCAAAATTCTGGTCAGACACTCCTCACCCGAGGAAGGAACCTGAAAAAATGGGAACTCTAGCAAAACCTTAAGAAAGGACCGCGAAAAAATGCAGAACCGATTTCAAGGCGATAGAACCCACGACACAGAGCTAAACTCCGAAACATTCAGAAACTAGAGTCTCACGACGGCGCCCGACCCTAAGAGGGTGGATACAATTCTGGAAAAAAACAGAACCAGAACTGAAACGAAACAAGGCGACCCCAATAAAACCGGGATCCAGCAAGAAGAGACCTCCAGCAGCGAAGAGGCGAACCAGGCCCACGCGTGGCCAGTCACAGGCAAGCCACCCCACAGCACTGCTGCCAGCTCACAGAGCATGCAGGCATGATCCCGTTATGTCTCACACACCAATCAAGCGCTCCACCGCTAATCCATGAAGAGGATCCATTAAAAGCGGAAAGAAACGAGGTCCAGAGATCCTAGGAGTCTAAACCACCCAAAGGCCCGAAAAACCGAACGGAAAGGGCCACACTCCCCTGAAAGGAGAGCCAGAAACGACGCAGCGGGAATAGAGAGGCACGCCCAATCTCTCCCGGTATGTGGAACCGAAGGTCCGGATATAGATGTATAGTGTAGTTTGTGATAACAAACAATATAACAATAAAACAAAACACTCAAGGTCCCGCCAGACCCGTCAGGCGCAACATGCGTCACTGACAACTCAACAAAGTGCACACAAACTCCGGACCCAACAGTCTGTGAACAACTCCCAAGGAAGTAATAAAAAACAAGTCCATCCCAGAAATTCCCGAAGGAATAATCAAATAAAAAAATATCCTAACCGGATGAGAGAAAATAAGGCAGCCCGAAGGCATCCGCCAAAAAAACACTGGGAAAGGACACGAGCGACCGACAGGAGACGATCAACATCCCCAATAGTCTAGCTCGAAGCATCATTCGAGGACACATTCCCCAACTGATAGAGGAGAGGGTCACCCAATAAGTCAAAAAGACGACGGAGTAGAACACGCAGCAGCGGGATCCGATAATGAAAGGTGAAACATGGAGGAATATTCACCCCCGGAGGAAACTGAATAGAGCCACCCGTAGTCTGGACACCTGGGATAGTCGGGCAAGAACACAACCGCGCAGAAACCTCTGGGTCCTGCAGGCGAACCAGAGCCATTAATATATTGAAGCGGAAATGACCCGCCATCTCCACGGGAAACAAACCACTCTGTGCAGAGGGAGAATTAACATTAGGGTTACCCACAAATGTAGAGGAAGGGTGC
Organism: Bombina bombina; assembly: GCF_027579735.1. Taxonomy (NCBI): domain Eukaryota; kingdom Metazoa; phylum Chordata; class Amphibia; order Anura; family Bombinatoridae; genus Bombina; species Bombina bombina. The sequence goes on from NC_069510.1 coordinate 1,298,987, forward strand.
TGTTGGGAATCCGCTGTTTGAGGAACTGATGGCTCAATAGGCCCCTGGTTCCCCGAGCCCGAGGAACCAGGCGCTCTAAGAAGGCACAAGAGACAGGACTGATAAACATGCGTCAGTGGGGCCGAAGCACCTTCCTCACAAGAGGAAGAATCGAAATCAGAAACGACTTTGGCTTCAGAATCCTCCATGGCTAAAACCAAAGAGAAAAATAGGACTATATAAAAAAAATGAACAGCACCTGACACCCACAATGGCTGGGGCACTCGCCACCTCCTATGACCAGATCCAAACGAAGCAGAAAGTCCTTATCGCCACACAGTCATGAATGCGGAAGCTTAAAAACCCAGTATAACAACGCCCGGTCATAAGGTGAACCACCTTATGTGACTGATAGTAGCGTCGCCTCCGTCATGGACTTGAGAGAAGACAGCAGGTAGCGAAGCGAAGGATCGGCAACGCCAAGTGCTAGAGGAGCTGTTAATACGAGTCGGGATGGTGTTGCAGAGAGAACTCCCACTGCATCTCCGGACTCTAACATTCGCCCAGGCCCTCACTGAGAGACTAACAGGACTACTTAAAACTCCTGTCCCATTGCGAAGAGTACTACCCTCCATGAGAGACGCACTTTATGTAAAAATTAATAAAAGTACTTTCTTTAAAAAATAAAGCTTCTGACACTTCTCTGCCAACCTCCTGGGACGAAAGACAAAGAATGACTGGGGGATAAGGGGAGTGGGAGGAGTATTTGAGCCTTTGGCTGGTGTGTCTTTGCCTCCTCTGGTGGCCAGGTTCTTATTTCCCACAAGTAATGAATGAGGCTGTGGACTCTTTCCCATTAGGAAGAAAATTATGCATATAGGATCCAAAAACCCTAAGGCCAATTATAGTCAATGGTACATTACTGACAGTAACTAAAGAAGAAAGGGACTTAGCAATTATTATTTTAGACGATTTAAAATTTGGTACACAATGCAGCAGTGCAGCCAGTAAGGCCAGTCAAATACTTGGTTGCATTGGAAGAGGTATTAGTAGCAGAAATAGCTGTACCACTGTATGTGGTATTACATGAGGCCGTATAACTACAGTCTATATGTGGTATTACATGAGACCGTATAACTACAGTCTGTATGTGGTATTACATGAGGCCGTATAACTACAGTCTGTATGTGGTATTATAAGTACAATCTGTATGTGGTATTACATCAGGCTGTATAACTACAGTCTGTATGTGGTATTATAAGTACAATCTGTATGTGGTATTACATGAGGCTGTATAACTACAGTCTGTACATGGTATTACATCAGGCAGTATAACTACAGTCTGTAAGTGGTATTACATCAGGCAGTATAACTACAGTCTGTACATGGTATTACCTCAAGCAGTATAACTACAGTCTGTATGTGGTATTACATCAGGCCGTATAACTACAGTCTGTATGTGGTATTACATCAGGCCGTATAACTACAGTCTGTACGTGGTATTACATGAGGCCGTATAACTACAGTCTGTACGTGGTATTACATCAGGCAGTATAACTACAGTCTGTATGTGGTATTACATCAGGCCGTATAACTACAGTCTGTATGTGGTATTACATCAGGCCGTATAACTACAGTCTGTATGTGGTATTGCATGAGGCCGTATAACTACAGTCTGTATGTGGTATTGCATGAGGCCGTATAACTACAGTCTGTATGTGGTATTATATCAGGCCGTATAACTACAGTCTGTATGTGGTATTATATCAGGCCATATAACTACAGTCTGTATGTGGTATTACATGAGGCCGTATAACTACAGTCTGTATGTGGTATTACATGAGGCCGTATAACTACAGTCTGTATGTGGTATTGCATGAGGCCGTATAACTACAGTCTGTATGTGGTATTACATCAGGCAGTATAACTACAGTCTGTATGTGATATTACATCAGGCTGTATAACTACAGTCTGTATGTGGTATTACATCAGGCCGTATAACTACAGTCTGTATGTGGTATTACATCAGGCCGTATAACTACAGTCTGTATGTTGTATTACATCAGGCTGTATAACTACAGTCTGTATGTGGTATTACATCAGGCCGTATAACTACAGTCTGTATGTGGTATTACATCAGGCCGTATAACTACAGTCTGTATGTGGTATTACATCAGGCAGTCTAACTATAGTCTCTATGTGGTATTACATCAGGCCGTATAACTACAGTCTGTACGTGGTATTACATGAGGCAGTATAACTACAGTCTGTATGTGGTATTACATCAGGCTGTATAACCACAGTCTGTATGTGGTATTACATCAGGCCGTATAACTACAGTCTGTACGTGGTATTACATGAGGCCGTATAACTACAGTCTGTATGTGGTATTACATCAGGCCGTATAACTACAGTCTGTATGTGGTATTACATCAGGCCGTATAACTACAGTCTGCACATGGGATTACTGCAGGCCGTATAACTAAAGTCTGTATGTTGTATTAAATCAGACCATATAACTACAGTCTGTATGTGGTATTACATCAGGCAGTATAACTACAGTCTGTATGTGGTATTACATCAGGCTGTGTAACTACAGTCTGTATGTGGTATTACATCAGGCAGTATAACTACAGTCTGTACGTGGTATTACATCAGGCGGTATAACTACAGTCTGTACGTGGTATTACATCAGGCCGTATAACTACAGTCTGTATGTGGTATTACATCAGGCCGTATAACTACAGTCTGTATGTGGTATTACATCAGGCAGTATAACTACAGTCTGTATGTGGTATTACATCAGGCAGTCTAACTATAGTCTCTATGTGGTATTACATCAGGCCGTATAACTACAGTCTGTACGTGGTATTACATGAGGCAGTATAACTACAGTCTGTATGTGGTATTACATCAGGCCGTATAACCACAGTCTGTATGTGGTATTACATCAGGCCGTATAACTACAGTCTGTACGTGGTATTACATCAGGCCGTATAACTACAGTCTGTATGTGGTATTACATCAGGCCGTATAACTACAGTCTGTACGTGGTATTACATCAGGCCGTATAACTACAGTCTGTATGTGGTATTACATCAGGCAGTATAACTACAGTCTGTATGTGGTATTACATCAGGCAGTCTAACTATAGTCTCTATGTGGTATTACATCAGGCCGTATAACTACAGTCTGTACGTGGTATTACATGAGGCAGTATAACTACAGTCTGTATGTGGTATTACATCAGGCCGTATAACCACAGTCTGTATGTGGTATTACATCAGGCCGTATAACTACAGTCTGTACGTGGTATTACATCAGGCCGTATAACTACAGTCTGTATGTGGTATTACATCAGGCCGTATAACTACAGTCTGTACGTGGTATTACATCAGGCCGTATAACTACAGTCTGTATGTGGTATTACATCAGGCCGTATAACTACAGTCTGTATGTGGTATTACATCAGGCCGTATAACTACAGTCTGCACATGGGATTACTGCAGGCCGTATAACTAAAGTCTGTATGTTGTATTAAATCAGACCATATAACTACAGTCTGTATGTGGTATTACATCAGGCCGTATAACTACAGTCTGTACGTGGTCTTACATCAGGCCGTATAACTACAGTCTGTACGTGGTATTACATCAGGCGGTATAACTACAGTCTGTACGTGGTATTACATCAGGCGGTATAACTACAGTCTGTATGTGGTATTACATGAGGCCGTATAATTACAGTCTGTATGTGGTATTACATCAGTAGTATAACTACAGTCTGTATGTGGTATTACATCAGGCTGTATAACTACAGTCTGTATGTGGTATTACATCAGGCAGTATAACTACAGTCTGTACGTGGTATTACATGAGGCCGTATAACTACAGTCTGTACGTGGTATTGCATGAGGCCATATAACTACAGTCTGTATGTGGTATTACATGAGGCCGTATAACTACAGTCTGTATGTGGTATTACATCAGGCAGTATAACTACAGTCTGTATGTGGTATTACATGAGGCCGTATAACTACAGTCTGTATGTGGTATTACATGAGGCCGTATAACTACAGTCTGTATGTGGTATTACATGAGGCCGTATAACTACAGTCTGTATGTGGTATTACATCAGGCCGTATAACTACAGTCTGTATGTGGTATTACATCAGGCCATATAACTACAGTCTGTATGTGGTATTACATCAGGCCATATAACTACAGTCTGTATGTGGTATTACATCAGGCAGTATAACTACAGTCTGTACGTGGTATTACATGAGGCCGTATAACTACAGTCTGTATGTGGTATTACATGAGGCCGTATAACTACAGTCTGTATGTGGTATTACATGAGGCTGTATAACTACAGTCTGTATGTGGTATTACATCAGGCCATATAACTACAGTCTGTATGTGTTTTTTTCATTAGTAATAATGGTGGTCTGTGCTCTGGTGGTCAGATGGCACCAGATGGTTATTTCATGGTTATTTCATTAGTAATGTGCTTGTGTGCCGGTGGTCAGATAGTTATTTCATTAGTAAAGTTCCTGTATGCTGGTATGAGGGGATCAGATGGTTATTTCATCAGAAAAGTGTGTGTGTGGTGGTGGTCAGATGGCATCAGATGGTTATTTAATTAGTAATGTGTCCGTGTGCTGGTGGACAGATGGCATCAGATGGTTATTTAATTAGTAATGTGTCCGTGTGCTGGTGGTCAGATGGCATCAGATGGTTATTTAATTAGTAATGTGTCCGTGTGCTGGTGGACAGATGGCATCAGATGGTTATTTTCTTAGTAATGTGCCCATGTGCTCGAAGTCAGAGGGCTACAGATGGTTATTTCATTAGTAAAGTGCCTGTGTGCCAGTATAAGAGGGCATTAGATGTTTATTTGATTAGTAATGTGTACGTGTGCTGGCGGTCAGATGGCATCAGATGGTTATTTCATCAGTAATGTGCCCATGTGCTGATGGTCTCACCTAGGCCATAACGGTGCTCCTCCACGTTCCACATCAAACTCTGATGAGAACTCTGGGCCACTTTGTCACCAACTACCTCCAGCTGCCGGAACCCCCAGTCTGGTAGAGCTGAGCCGCTGAGCTGCAGTACAGGGCAAGTAAGTGTGACAAAAGTAAAAAAAGCAAACATACCTAAAAGGACAATCTAGCTAAAAAAATCAAATGATCTAACTCATAAGACCACGCAATTATCGTATACCATCCAAATTTCCCATGGGTTTTCCAGAGTGGGATGGTTTTGAAACTTGTGTGTGGGGTTTCAATCAGATCATGTATGGATGCAGGTATGGTGTGGGTGTGGCTGAGTGGAACTTGCAGCAGTCCCATAAAAGAGAGGATAGAGAGGATGTGGAGAATCTGCGGAAGGGCCACACCTCCTAACCCGTGACAATCATATTGTTTCTGGTTTGGTTGGGAGAACTGTTTTTATAATAGTATAATTTGCTAACTATGATATAGTTATCACTACTGTTATAACCTGTTATGGTGAAACTTGTTGTTACCATCATTTTACAACAGCAATGGGAACCTGAGAGTTTAAACCACACAACAGTATTAAATACATTTTATAAGCAATGAGAATTAGACCAGAATTGAACAAGATTTGAAGAAGATTTGAGGCAAGCAAAATATTTTCATTTCAAACACAGTTTTTGCACTTAATGTTCTGCTATGTTTTCAGGACTGCTTTTCCTTTTAACAGTCTCATGCCTATTCCACGGGCATACTCTTATGCTCACACCTTACCCTTCTCCACATGCAGTTTATATTGGCCCATCTCTCCTTTCTTCTCCATACCTTAGCTCTCATGAACTACTTACTATTTTAAAATCTAAAGAAATAAACTGCACCACCTCACAGAAATACCCCCACTGCTATAAATCTCGTTCTCACCTACTCCTACTTTCCATCTTGCAACTATTAGCATCAGACGACATCTCTCCAAATCCTGGGCCCACTATTACCCAATCACGCACTCCTTACAGGAGCTTTAATAAAAGCAACACACATAGCCTTATTTCCATCCAATGCATCCCATAAACACACACTCCTTTCACTTGTGCACTATGGAACTCTCATTCTGTCTGCAACAAACTTACAGCAATTCATGACCAGTTTATATCAAATGCTTTCACCCTTTTAGCAATTACCGAAACCTGGCTATCTTCTTCTGACACTGTTTCCACATGGTGGTCTCCACTTTAGCCCTACCCCGAGGCCAGGTAAGAAACATGGCGGCGGTGTTGGGATCCTGCTCTCCCCCTCCTGCATTTATCAGTACCTACTTCCAATCCCATCTCTCTCCTTTTCCTACTTTGAAGTCCACTGTATTCGCCTGTTCTCCCCCCTCTCCCTCAGAGTGGCAGTCATCTATCGCCCTCCTGGACCGACCTCCCAATAACTTGACAACTTTGCTGCCTGGCTTCCTCACTTTCTCTCTACAAATACACCTACTCTAATTCTTTGGAACTTCTATATTCCCATTGACAATTCATCTGCCCCTGCTGCCTCTAAACTTATTTCACTAACATCCTCTATCTGTCTGTCACAATCCACCCTATTCACTTACTCACCGTGATGGACCCTCCATCGACCTGGTATTTTCCTACCTCTGCTCTATATCTGACCTAACCTGTCGCCCTTTACCCATTTCAGACCATCAACTGGTCACCTATAATATTAATGCAACAGCTTAACCCAGTTATCCATCCCACCCTCGCAGAAATCTACACGCTGTGGATCTGCTCCAAATTTCAAAAATCATTCAAGATCTCCTCCCTCACACTTTCACTATAGCCTGCCCTGATTTCACTGCAGCCCACTATAACAACTCTCTCCTCTGCACTAGAGAGACACTTGCCCCTCCCCAACTGCGCTAAACATCACACCGTCAGTTACAGCCCAGGTACGCTCAGCAAACACGCTATTTGCAAAAATGCTCCCATACTGCTGAGCGTGCCTGGAGAAAAACTCATTCTAAACCTGGTTTCTTCGTTCATACATGTCTTCCCTTCATTTAGCCAAGCAAACCTACTTCTCTTCTCTCACATCTACTCTTTCCTCAAACCCTAAATGATTCTTCTGCACCGTTAACTCTCTCCTCTACCCACCTGCTCCACACCCCCCCTCCCCCCACCGTCTGTCTTTAGTGTTCAAGACAGTGCTGGCAGACTACTTTTTAAACAAAACACGTACTATCCAAAACAACATCCCAACACCAACCTGCAATCTTCCAACAACAGACCTAGTTACTACCTCTGCCACCCTCTGCATTTTCCATCCAGCCACTGAGAATGGAGTCTCTTCAATACTATCTTCCTCACGCCTCACTGCCTGCCCGTTCAACCCTATCCCTTCTCATCTAATACCCTCCCTGTCTTCCACCCTCACTCCTGCTCTCACTCACATCTTCAACCTATCTCTCTCTACCGTTTCATTCCCATCTTCTTTCAAACATGCAACTGTCACACCCATACTCAAAAAACCCTCCCTTGAGCCTAATTCTCCTGAAAGCTACCGCCCCATATCACTGCTTCTACTAACATCAAAACTCCTTGAAAAACTAGTTTACAATCGCCTAACCTACTTCCTGTCCACCAACTCCTTGCATGACCCCCTGCAATCTGGATTCCTGCCCCAAACACTAAACTGAGACTGCCCTTACCAAGGTAACTAACTATCTTTCTGCTAAAAGTAATGGCCACTACTCCACACTTATCTTACTCAACCTCTCAGCTGCATTTTACACAATTGACCACCCCCTCCTCCTACAGACCCTTCACTTTTTTGGCCTCTGTGACACTGCTCTTTCTTGGATTCACTCTTATCTTTCTCACAGGTATTTTTTCTGTGTCATTTGCTGGTGACTCCTCTTCTCCAGTGCCTCTGTCTGTTGGAGTACCTCAAGGATTTGTTCTGGGTCCTCTACTCTTCTCAATTTATACTTCTTCACTAGGTAAACTTAGCAAAAGTTATGGCTTCAAATATCACCTCTATGCTGATGACACCCAGATCTACCTATCCACCCCCGCTATCTCCCTCTGTCCTTTCTCATGTCAGCGACTGCTTATCTGGTATTTCTTCCTGGATGGCCTCTCACCACCTAAAGATTAACATGTCCAAGACTTAGCTCCTTCTAATCCCCCCCTCAAGCTCTACGCCGACTTCTACCTTTTCTATCTCTGTCGACGGCATCACCATCTCCCCAATCCGCTGCCTCGGAGTTACACTTGACTCAAATCAATCCTTCGTCCCCCACATCCAATCGCTTTCTTCATCCTGCTGTAACCACATACGCAATATTTCCAAGATTCGACCTTTTCTGAGCGCTAACACCACAAAGCAAATAATCCACTCCCTTGTTATTTCCCAACTTGACTACTGCAATAACCTACTCACTGGCCTTCCTCTTTCCCGCCCCTCCCCCCTTCAATCCATCCTAAATGACTCTGCCAGGCTAATTCACCTTTTCCATATCTCTGTATCTGCTGCACCTCTCTGTGAGTCCCTTCATTGGCTCCCCATTGACAGCAGAATTAAATTAAAAATGCTCACACTTACATACAAAGCTCTCACCAACGCTGCTCCCCACTATCTATCGTCTCCAATAAACAAGTGTACTCCAGCTCGCTCACTAAGATCCAATAATGACCAGCTCCCTGCATCTTCGATTATCACCTCTTCCCATGCTAGACTGCAGGACTTCTGTCGTGCAGCACCTACCCTCTGGAACACTCTCCCTCGTCCTGTCAGGCTTTTCCCTAATCTTTCATCTTTTAAATGCTCCCTGAAGACTATCTTGTTCAGAGAAGCCTACCACCCAATTTAATAATAAATTAACTTCACTTACCTAACATTTCCCCCATCTAACTCTGCATTAACATATTTCTCAATCTTGCAGTCCTCACCTCATGTTTCTCAACTTCCTACCCTTCTAGATTGTAAGTTCCCACAGAAATAGGGCCCTTAATTCCTCCTGTATGTGTTTGTAAAATGTTGTCTTGTCTCTAACAAGTTCTATATCATTTTTTTATTTAAATGAATTGTACCCATGGACAGCGCTGTGGAATATGTTGGCGCTTTATAAATAAAGTATAATAAAAAATAAATAAGCATAGTATTGAGGTTATTTCCCACCTCCCTCTAGTAATGGGTGCTGCCATGTTGAAATATAAATGTTACTACTTTTTTAGTGCTCATGTGATTGTACAAGTTGTTAGTAATATTGCGGAGGAAACCATGTCTGTATACATCAATGAAATCATTTATGCACATTTAAGTACCATTCTCTGCTGAGCATTGATATGGCAAAGGCAATTCCATTTGCTCAAATTGTATCCCAAACATGTCAAGACTCCTTTCAGAGTAACATCTGCTATCTGATCCTAAACCACCAAAGGATAACCAGGAAGAGACAGCGTTCACACTCTACCAGAATACACATTTATAGCTAAACGTCTAGCTTACTGACCAGACTCAGACTCAATGAAACAGACTCAATGTTACTTTATAATTTAGAAATAAAAATCTGGAATTACATTAAGTGGTTTTATACGATTCTCCCTATAATCAATATAACATCTATAAATGGGTCAGAAAATAATACAATATAGGGTATTGGACATTCTACAGTTACTTAATGATATACAAAAATATGTCCTGAGATTCTCAAGCCATACCAGTAAGAAATTAATTAATGAATACGCAGTGAAATTAGGAATACATAGTACACTTCAGATATGGATAGGGAGGGATAAGGTAGGGAAGGCACCACCGCTTGAAGAACCTTTCTCCCAAAGAAACCCTCAGCAAAAACATAAAATTTATAGAATTTCGTGAACGTATGTAATGACCCAGTAGCAGCCTTACAAATCTGTTCAACTAAAGCCCCATTCTTTAAGGCTCAGGAAGAAGACAGGTAAAATGTGCCATAATCTGAGATGGAGGCTGCTGGCCTGCTTCTATATAAGCCATGTGAATCAGACTTCTGAGCCAGAAGGATGGGTAACAGCTGTGGCTTTCTGACCCTGGCGCTTATCAGAATAAAGAATAAACATGGAAGATGAGTGACGAAAATCCTTGGTAGCATGAAGATAGAACTTTAAAGCTCTAGCAACATCCAGATTATGTAACAAACTCTCCTTGGAGGAAGAAGGATTGGGACAAAGAGACCGAACAACAACTGATTAATATTGGGAATTAAGACAACCTTGGGTAAAAACTCCATCTTTGTTCGAAGTACAGTCTTATCTGAATGGAACACTAGATAAGACGGGTCACACTGGAGGGCAGACAATTCTGACACTCTACGAGCAGAGAAAATAGCTAAAAGAAACAACACTTTCCCTGTGAGCAACATGTCAATAAAATGCATTGGCTCAAACAAAGCCTGTTGAAGAACTCTAAGAAGAAAATTAAGGCTCCAGGTAGGAGCAATAGGTTTGAAAACAGGTTTAATTCTAGCAATAGCTTGAATAAACAAATGAACAGCTGGCAAACGAGCCAACCTCTTATGCAACAAAACAGAAAGAGCAGAGATCTGACCTTTAAGAGAACTAGCCGATAGGCCCTTCTCCAAGCCATCCTGTAGAAAATGAAGGATAAACAGAGACTTCACTTTGTGCCAAGAAACCCACGTTCCGCACACCAGGACAGATAAGTCCTCCACACCTTATGGTAAATACGTCTGGTAAACTGTTACGGTTTTCCTCTCTTAAACAAAACTATTCGTTTAATTTCCATGCAGTCAGCCTCAGAAAATCTAAATTTTGACAGAAAAACAGACCCCGAGTTAGATGGTCCAGTCTCTGAGGTAGCCGCCATGGAGGAGCAGACGGCATTCTCAACAGGTCTGCATATCAAGCCATGCAGGGGCTAACAGGATTGCTAAAATTTCCTTCAGTTTGATTCAAGCTATTAGTCGAGGCAGCAGAACAATTGGAGGAATATAACGGATGGAACGTAGTTGGGGCCAAGATAGAAGAGCATTGAAGAGGGTCCTCAGCTCCAGAACATTGATTGGGAGCATTGTCTTCTCTGGGCACCAGATTCCCATTTTTTCGGAGCATGTAGAATGTCCCTATGCTAGGGTTAGAGGGCACCAGTTTGTCCAGTTTATGTTGCATGTGTTTAGGGAATGTTTTAATTAGTTTTCTAAGTTGCAAAGTGTATTCCTGGGTGGGGTCCTTTTCCAGTTTTTTGTAATAAGTTTGATCTGATAATTGTCTATTTCCCTCTGTGATGTAGTCCTGTGTATTCATGATCACCACTGCTCCTCCCTTGTCTGCAGGCTTAATGGTAATATTTTCATTATTTCTTACGTTTTTTATAGCGTTTTTTTCTAAGTGTTTGAGGTTATACATTATTTTTTTCTGCTGTGTGTTGAGCAGAGATGCAGGTCTCGACCGGAAGCTTTCAATATAGCTGTCCAATTTTGTGTTGCGTCCTTGTGCAGGTGTGAAGATTGTGTTCTTTTTCCTTCCATTGTAGTCCTCCATAGTGCTGGTATATTCTTTGTCATAGAAGAATTCTTTTAGCAGCAATCTCCGGAAGAATTCAATGTACAGTTGGATTTTGTCTAGATTTGTACTTGGATAGAATGATAATCGTTTACACAGTACTGATATCTCTGGCCCTGACAGGTGGTAGTTTGAAAGGTTCACAATCCCTGAGTTTTCTATGTGCTTTTCTTGGTTGGTGACAGTTTGTGTTTTGAATAAGGTGCTGTTATTGTCTGTGGACGTTTGGTCATTTGTTGTTGAAGTTGTAGTTGATCTGTCACCTGGAGCTCTATTTGCTTTTATATATATATATATATATATATATATATATATATATATATATATATATATATATATATATATATGTATTTAAAAAATCACATTTTCCATGAAAGGATTTAAAAGGATCACAATACCTTCAACATGGATTTAACTAATATCTCAGTTACCATCTTAATATCACATACATACCTTGAGATTAGCAATCAGTTGTAATTGCATATGTATATTTATATTGGATTATTATCCCATATTAATATAAAAATTGCATATATGTATATCTCTTGCTGAGTGTATAACAACATATGATACAATTTACAGCACCAATTACATATGCACTTATTAGATGCCTTTAAAGTTGCATTTTTATGAGGGACTAGTAGTATAAATCAATAAAATATATATGTTTATCTGACTTATTTTGTATATCAGTTCATTTGATATACTGGTACATATATATTGCATTTCCTAGTCACCATCTCGTTGGGTTATTATGTGTATGAAAAATATGAAGAAAGAGATGTTATTACTCTGAGACTCTAGAACACATTTCAAATGTATTTATTTTTCTTATCCATATTGCAAAATACCCCGCTTATTTTATGAGGTGAACTGGACTTATCTGAGAAAGCTGAAACACTCAATTGGTTTATTTTATGATGTATATGATTGCTCTATAGTTTTTATGTTTTAAATCAAAGGTATTCTAAAACTATAGTTATATCGTAGTTGTGATTTAAAAGGAGAATCTATTCTTGTATTTAATATTAATTAGACCAAGGGTAGTAAGTATACTGGTATTAAATATTAATGTTTAGAAAGAATTTTGTATTTTAATATAATAAATTAATTACAGTTATTGCTATATATATATATATATATATATATTTTAGAATGTTCCTTATTGTAGCTAAATAAGAGGTTATTTCAGGTCAGACATATTGACATATACATTGGCTGTTTGCATTAATAATATATACAATTTCTGGCGTTTTAATTGAAGTTATATAGAACCATTTGTGGGCTAAGTAGCTTAATTATACTTATCTTAAATCTATTGAGATCCAGTAAGATTTGTGTGAAGTATCTTGTTATATTGTTCAACTAAACACTGTTAAGCTAACAGTCCATATTCTGGTATTTTATTGTGGTATTTAAATGTGATTCATTGTGAGTAAAGTTAATTTTAAAGGTATATCTTTTATGATCTGTTGTATAGAATATTGTAACAAAATAACTGTGCATAACTGATTCATGATCTAGTCTCTATTTAAATATAATTCAGTGTGTATATACATTTAACTAATATAAAGAATTTAGGAAAAAATATTCATTTCAATTGTTTCGTATATACATTTTAATTGGAGGTTATTTTAAAGAATAATAATAAATAAGAATATTTATAACCTGGTATATATCAACACACCATATCAGCATTCCAAGATTTAAGTCATAAAGCTCTTCTAGTAAGAATAGCTAAAGACATAGATTTAATATCAATCTTAATGATATCAAATATAGCATCACAGATAATATGATTAGCATGTTGAAGTAAAAGTACAATGCTAGACAATTCAGGGTCTATAAACTGTTGAGCTAAACTGTCCAACCAAAAAGTTGAAGCAGCAGCAACATCAGCCATAGGTCTAAGAATATAGCCAGCATGTACATATGCTTTTCTAAGGAATAGTAGTAGTAGTACGTTTGGCAAGAGTAGAAACAGCCCCATCAACATTAGGGACTTTTTCCCAAAACTCTAAATTAGACACAGGTAAAGGATATAGTTTTTTAAACCTAGAAAGGGGGTTACAAGAAGCACCAGGTTTAGACCATTCCTTAGAAAACATACGAGAGATAGCATCTGGAATAGGAAAAACTTCAGGAGTAACCTCAGAAGTTTTAAAAACAGAATTAAAATGTTTGCTATTCTTGTTATCAAGAGGACTAGATTCCTCAATACCCAAAGTAAACAATACTTCCTTTAATAAAGAACGAATATATTCAATCTCAAAAAAAAGGTTAATTTATTAATTTCAGTCTCTGAAGTAGGATCCTCTGAGCCAGAGAAATACTCATCACCAGAAGATACTTCAGTATGCTGTTGATCAATACAAAGTTTATCAGATTTATAAGAAGTTAGGAGAGACCTTTTACATTTATTTGAAGGCGGAATAGCAGTCAAAGCCTTCTTTATTGCTGAAGCAATATAATCTTTTATATCTATAGGAATATCATGTACATTAGACTGTGAAGGTTTAACAGTAGATGTATTTGTACTTATAGAAACATTATCAGCATGTAATAATTTTTCATAACAAGTACCACATATTTGAGTTAAAGAAGCAAGTTCAGCTAATTTACAACATACACACTTAGCTTTGGTAGAATTGTGTACAAGCAGATTAGTTCCTACAGTAACATCAGAGGCAGGATCAGTCTGAGACATCTTGCAAAATGTAAAAAAAGAAAAAATAACATTTAAACAAAATATCCAATTTCGTCAAAGTAGCATTTTCAGGAATGGGAAAAAATGCTTATGATAAAATAAGGTAATAATAAAAAGCAAGCAACCTAGCCCTCTATGAAAAAATGAGAGCAGAGAGCAAACAAAGGAGAGACTTAAAATACCAAATTTTGGCGCCAAGAAAGGCGCAAATGCAGAAAAAAAAACTTTTGGCGCCAAAGCTTAACAAGTGAAATGACGCGACCCGCGTCATAACAGTCGTGACTTTGCGCCAAAAAACATGCGACAAGAAAGTAGCAAGAAATGACACAATGTCGCAATAAAAAGTAACATTCTGTGTCATCGCAAGCCTAAGCCCACGAAAATATTGAAAGAAACAGACTCCAAGTTACAACTCAAAGGAACCCCAGGTAAGTCCTAAAAAAACTCCCATAAACATAATTTCTATGCTGAAACTGTTAGACTGCAAAGGGAAATACACAGACCTCACTCATGGCAAATATATACAATATAAATTTAAAACTTTATAAGATAAAGTGCCAAATATAGCTGAGAGCGTCTTCAAAAAATGATATATACTTACCAGAAGACACCCATCACATATAGTAGACAGCCAAACCAGTACTGAAACATATCAGCAGAGGTAATGGAAGAGGAGTACAATGACGATCTGTAAAGGGAGGCAGCAGATGAATCCCTGCGACTGATTTACAGAGAGCCCTAGAATAGATTTACCATAGGTGAAAACATGGTATCATCAGGCAATACTCCCTTCACATCCCTTAGACAAACACTGTGCTTTGAGAGGAACTGGGCTTCACAATGCTTAGAAGCGCCAATCACAGAAGAAAAATCAAGCAGAACATGCTTCACCACCTCCATGAGAGGCAAAGTTTGTAAAACTAAGGTATGAGTGAGGTAGGAGGTGTATGTATAGGCATTTTGAGGTTTGGGAAGCTTTGCCCCCTCCTAGTAGGAATGTATATCCTATATGTCACTAGCTCATGGACTCTTGCCACTTACATGAAAGAGGATTAAATATCTTTAGACACCGCAGAGATTTACCTTTTTAAATGGGGTGACACACATAAACGACATCATCAGATACTAACGCTGTGCATGTTGCTGGCGAGGAAGTGCATCCTCTCTAGATGGACTTCCAGACAACCTCCAACAATAGCTCAGTTTAAACATTTGCTGATTAGACAGCTATTTATAGAGCAATATGATGCACGACTAGATACAATGCGTAGATTAAAGCCGTTCTGGAAAAAATGGTGTCCGCTTGTAAACTTCTTTCACAGAGACTTAAAAGACCAAATCTTAAAACCTTTCTTGCACTCTGAAATTCTACCTTTACTCAATCTGGATGAGGGCGGCAACGCCTTGATGGTGCAGGCCGAAACCCCTAATAACCACACTAGTAGCACACTGCTCCCGGCTGAGATTATGCTTTTTTTAAATAAAAAAAAATTTTTCCCCTCTTTCCCTCCCCTGTTTCCCGCGTTCCCCGCTTTTCCCGGTCCCTTTCCCATAAGGGGTAACCACGTTGAAAGGTTAGATTGTTAATATGTTAAGTGTTGTTTAAATGTTCTGTTAAAAAAATTTAAAACAGGGACAGATATGGCAGATTCTAACTTTTTGATTGAAAAGAGAATCTATTGAGAGGCATCAATGCCGACAGAGACATTCACTGGAGTAAGACTTTTTACTTATCATCGAAATTGCCGTTGTTGGAGCACTCCTCCATATTAGGCTTCAGGAACCTTAGATCACAATGACAAGGCTGCACAAAATATCTAAATTATAAATCTCAGATTTATTGTGTCAGAGTACATAAACCAAACACCAAAAAAGTATATATGCGCTAAGATCAAATAACACTACAACGGAGATCAGGAACATATATAAAGAGCAGAATATGTCAGACAGACATATGAAAAGAGGCACTTAGTGCTAAAAGCACGCCTCTAAACAGTCACTCAGTTATATCCAAAACGCCCAAATGTTCCTGAAAAAAAGGAGCAGATAATGCAACTGCACGCTCCTAGTAACTGTGGTATTGGTTGCGGTTAATGAAAACACTTTCAGCTGAGAAGGGGTGAATATTCCTTGAAAAAACTATATCCGAATTGTGAGCACATAGGACAACAGACTACGCTGTGTAATACTATATAGTTAATCGATACAAACATGCATTTACTTGCCACTGGGATTCCCCCTTTACGGCTCCTTAAGCGTATAAATGCAACTTAGTAATGAAGTGTGTCCAGCTCGATAATCCTCTTACTTGATAGAGCTACTGGTGAACATGTATACCGCAGCTGCTACATTCACAGTCATCACACTCCAGTGTTAGCAATGTCTTTCTAGTCGGAAGTCATTCCATGACCTCCCACAGTGTGTAGTACTTTAAAAGTATGCCGGCATATATGTTCCTGACCTCCGCTGTAGTGTTATTTTATCTTAGCACATATACTTTTTTGGTGTTTGGTTTATGTACTCTGACACAATAAATCTGAGATTTATAATTTGGATATTTTGTGTGGCCTTGTCATTCTTTAGCAGTATAATATATTATTTTACTGCTCTTTTCTATTTATGTGTTAAATATTAATTATCTTGACTGCCAGCACACTAAATCTTTAGAGGTGTATATGCATTTTTGGAGTGCCCCATCCTAGTTTTTTTGTATCCTAGGACCCCCTGAAAGTGACTGTAGAACAGATGTAAGGCATGAATTGCATAACTGGACAAGAGTGCATAATGCACTCTGACATATTTTGGCTAAGGTAATCACAAGTCACAAGGGAGTGGGACGGTCAACCAATCAGAGTTACACTCCTCAACAAACAGAATTTCAGAGGCTAGAGAGGAAGGAAGAAGACCCTTAGAGAGGAACAACAGAAAGACACACACAGAGAGGACTTTTAAAACTGCTATTGCTGGAGCAGAAAAAAAAGACATCCCAGGGGCCAGAGATCACACGGACCCATCCAAAGACAGACCTAGGCACACATGGGGGGAAGCGGACTGCAGAATTCATCCATACTACAATTTTACTTTTGGCTAAAGTATATTAGCGATTGCATGTTTTTATTTGAGTAATGGTTATATTTAAATATTTCTTCTTAGATTTAAATATTTCTTCTTAATTAAGTATTGGATGTGTGTAAGAATTCAAATGCTGGTGTTTAAAGCATAACATTGAATAACACATTTTTTATTCCTGCTGTAGAATACACTAAAAGTTTGTTTGATTGTGGGTATAAATTGTTTCTAATCCCTAGGGTAGGATTTCTGTAAATGACCATAATCTTGTATGTTATTATTGATATAGGGTCTTGAGAGACTGTGATTTTATATAACAGCATAACAGTGTGTGACATATATTACATGTGGCTGTTCTAAGAATAACTTGTATATCAGTGTTACTAAACCAGTATTATAATATAAAGTAAATTTGTTAATCTATTGAGACTGAAGTGGATAACTGGTAAATTCTATTGATTTGCTGGGATATTCACTAATGAATTATATCATGGTATTCACCAGTAAAATGCAGGGTGTACAGCTAGCAACCGCCTGAATATCACACAAACTTACTGCACCTTTAAGGAGACCGATGTATTGACATGAACCAACTTCACTTCAGATAAAATGGTTTTCCAAGTGTCCGTGTCAGACTCCCGATTCACTATTTCCTGTGAAAGAAGGAAATAAGAAGTCACACACAACGTCCTGCTATCAGTAATATACATATGTCTCAGATCTACCCAGAATCTACTGCAGAAGGATTCTGGCTAGATCTGAGACATATGTATATTACTGAGGACTATCTCCTGCTATTGTTTCCTATCTATATAAGGTCCTGAAGAAGGATTCTGGGTAGATCTGAGACATATGTATATTACTGAGGACAATCTCCTGCTATTGTTTCATATCTATATAAGGTTCTGCAGAAGGATTCTGGGTAGATCTGAGACAGATGTATATTACTGAGGACGATCTCCTGCTATTGTTTCCTATCTATGTAAGGTCCTGAAGAAGGATTCTGGGTAGATCTGAGACATATGTATATTACTGAGGACGATCTCCTGCTATTGTTCCTATCTATGTAAAGTCCGGCAGAAGCATTCTGAGTAGATCTGAGACATATGTATATTACTGAGGACAATCTCCTGCTATTGTTTCCTATCTATGTAAGGTCCTGCAGAAGGATTCTGGGTAGATCTGAGACATATGTATATTACTAAGGACGATCTCCTGCTATTGTTTCCTATCAAAAATTGTGTAACACCTAGCGCCTGTTGTGGGAAGACCCTTGGCTAAGATAAATTGACCCCTAGTGGTCAGTACAATTACAATATTAAAAAGTGACTATCAAAGCACCAACAAAAATAAGGCAGGGTCTATAACTCTAATATTAAAAGTTAAATTTATTAAAATACATGTATAATCAATTGACATCAAATAACAAAAACAATATTAAAACAATATATAAGCAATGTGCCAAAGGTTAATGGTGTAACCCTGGTGGTCCTTTTTCAAGAACTATACTTGTTCCAAAGGTTAATGGCTTTAACCCTGGTAGTTCTTTTTCAAGACCTGTACTTTTTATACGAATACCGTCTATTCAGTTGTGAATAACATTAATTCACAGATAATTTATAACAATTTGACAATTTTAAAATTTTAAAATTATAAAATTTGACAACTTTAGAATTTTGACAATTTTTGACAATTTTTCCCTCATGGATCCATGTTAACAGTCTAAAATATTGAGATTGTTCGTGGTTGACCAATTTGGTTTAATAGTATCCTGAGTTTACAACTGATAGTGTTATTATTACTCTTTATCAGATATTGCTCACATCAGAGGCTAAAAGCAGTAGTTTGAACTCCCTAGTATCCTGGGATTTTTCAGTATGTCTGCAATTGAGGCTCTCACTTCAGATCTTATGTTATGCAAGTGGATTAGTGTAAAGGTGCGTTTTCACGCTTTTATTGTTTTAGTGAAATATCACAATTACGTGATGATCTTTCACTTCTGGGTTGCAGATGATAAGAACTGAGTGGAGTGGGCCTGTTAGGTGCAAAATTGTTTGTTGATAGTGTGTTGATAGTGTCGGTACCTATCCGAGTGAATATTAATACACAATTTTTGTGAATTAGACCTAGTGCATAAACATTAGTGATAAAACAAATTCCTTAAAATACCTTAAAATACAAATGCTGTGGCGAGTGTAAAAAGCATTGTGATAGTGCTTTAAACAAACTTCCAATTCAAATATGTGTTTCAACCATTGAACAAACAATAATAAACAATCAAAAAATGAACAAATTAATAACGTGAAACTGGTGCTCCGGCCCTAACAAATTTCTGTGTGTTACAGATATTTGGTTCACGGATTATAAAAACAACTTAGCAGTGTCTATATTTATGGATTTCTGTTCGTGATGTGAGTGAAATAGAGTGAGTGTAGTAACATCTAAACAACTCCTCTCGAAAATCTTCTAAAAAGTATATGTCCAAAGTATTTTCAGTGGATGATTAAATTCCCTGATGGGTATATATTCCCAGGGCCAGTGGATAGGCTATAATCCTATTCAGTGTGAGTGTCAGTCTTCAGTGTGTTTACGGTCATAAGCAGATCTCTCCCTGCTGTAGTGGGCAATTCTGTGCAAAGCGGTCCTTCTGTAAAAACAGAAATAACAATAGTGCAGACTGCCAAATGTGAATCTAAAGATTGAAAATGCTCTTACCAGCCAACGCGTTTCGGTCGTTCCTCGACCTTTTTCAAGACAGTCTTTGCAGACATACTGAAAAATCCCAGGATACTAGGGAGTTCAAACTACTGCTTTTAGCCTCTGATGTGAGCAATATCTGATAAAGAGTAATAATAACACTATCAGTTGTAAACTCAGGATACTATTAAACCAAATTGGTCAACCACGAACAATCTCAATATTTTAGACTGTTAACATGGATCCATGAGGGAAAAATTGTCAAAAATTGTCAAAATTCTAAAGTTGTCAAATTTTATAATTTTAAAATTTTAAAATTGTCAAATTGTTATAAATTATCTGTGAATTAATGTTATTCACAACTGAATAGACGGTATTCGTATAAAAAGTACAGGTCTTGAAAAAGAACTACCAGGGTTAAAGCCATTAACCTTTGGAACAAGTATAGTTCTTGAAAAAGGACCACCAGGGTTACACCATTAACCTTTGGCACATTGCTTATATATTGTTTTAATATTGTTTTTGTAATTTGATGTCAATTGATTATACATGTATTTTAATAAATTTAACTTTTAATATTAGAGTTATAGACCCTGCCTTATTTTTGTTGGCGCTTTGATAGTCACTTTTTAATATTGTTTCCTATCTATGCAAGGTCCTGCAGAAGGATTCTGGGTAGATCTGAGAGATATGTACATTACTGAGGACAATCTATTGCTACTGTTTCCTATCTATGTAAGGTCCCGCAGAAGGATTCTGGGTAGATCTTAGACATATGTATATTTCTGAGGACGATCTCCTGCTATTGTTTCCTATCTATGTAAGGTCCTGCAAAAGGATTCTGGGTGGATCTGAGAAATATGTATATTACTGAGGACGACCTCCTGCTATTGTTTCCTATCTATGTAAGGTCCTGCAGAAGGATTCTGGGTAGATCTGAGACATATGTATATTACTGAGGACAATCTCCTGCTATTGTTTCCTATCTAGGTAAGGTCCTGCAGAAGGATTCTGGGTAGATCTGAGAAATATGTATATTACTGAGGACGACCTCCTGCTATTGTTTCCTATCTATGTAAGGTCCTGCAGAAGGATTCTGGGTAGATCTGAGACATATGTATATTACTGAGGACGATCCCCTGCGATCGTTTCCTATCTATGTAAGGTCCTGCAGAAGGATTCTGGGTAGATCTTAGACATATGTATATTTCTGAGGACGATCTCCTGCTATTGTTTCCTATCTATGTAAGGTCCTGCAGAAGGATTCTGGGTAGATCTGAGACATATGTATATTACGGAGGACGACCTCCTGCTATTGTTTCCTATCTATGTAAGGTCCTGCAGAAGGATTCTGGGTAGATCTGAGACATATGTATATTACGGAGGACGATATCCTCCTATTGCTTCCAATCTATGTAAGGTCCTGCAGAAGGATTCTGGGTAGATCTGAGACATATGTATATTACTGAGGACGATCTCCTGCTATTGTTTCCTATCTATGTAAGGTCCTGCAGAAGGATTCTGGGTAGATCTGAGACATATGTATATTACTGAGGACAATCTCCTGCTATTGTTTCCTATCTATGTAAGGTCCTGCAGAAGGATTCTGGGAAGATCTGAGACATATGTATATTACTGAGGACGACCTCCTGCTATTGTTTCCTATCTATGTAAGGTCCTGCAAAAGGATTCTGGGTAGATCTGAGAAATATGTATATTACTGAGGACGACCTGCTGCTATTGTTTCCTATCTATGTAAGGTTAGGCAGAAGGATTCTGGGTAGATCTGAGACATATGTATATTACTGAGGACAATCTCTTGCTATTGTTTCCTATCTAGGTAAGGTCCTGCAGAAGGATTCTGGGTAGATCTGAGACATATGTATATTACTGAGGACGACCTCCTGCAATTGTTTCCTATCTATGTAAGGTCCTGCAGAAGGATTCTGGGTAGATCTGAGACATATGTATATTACTGAGGACGATCTCCTGCTATTGTTTCCTATCTATGTAAGGTCCTGCAGAAGGATTCTGGGTAGATCTGAGACATATGTATATTACTGAGGACAATCTCCTGCTATTGTTTCCTATCTATGTAAGGTCCTGCAGAAGGATTCTGGGTAGATCTGAGACATATGTATATTACTGAGGACGACCTCCTGCTATTGTTTCCTATCTATGTAAGGTCCTGCAAAAGGATTCTGGGTAGATCTGAGAAATATGTATATTACTGAGGACGACCTTCTGCTATTGTTTCCTATCTATGTAAGGTCCGGCAGAAGGATTCCGAGTAGATCTGAGACATATGTATATTACGGAGGACGATATCCTCCTATTGCTTCCAATCTATGTAAGGTCCTGCAGAAGGATTCTGGGTAGATCTGAGACATATGTATATTACTGAGGACGATCTCCTGCTATTGTTTCCCATCTATGTAAGGTCCTGCAGAAGGATTCTGGGTAGATCTGAGACATATGTATATTACTGAGGACAATCTCCTGCTATTGTTTCCTATCTATGTAAGGTCCTGCAGAAGGATTCTGGGAAGATCTGAGACATATGTATATTACTGAGGACGACCTCCTGCTATTGTTTCCTATCTATGTAAAGTCCTGCAAAAGGATTCTGGGTAGATCTTAGAAATATGTATATTACTGAGGACGACCTCCTGCTATTGTTTCCTATCTATGTAAGGTTAGGCAGAAGGATTCTGGGTAGATCTGAGACATATGTATATTACTGAGGACAATCTCTTGCTATTGTTTCCTATCTAGGTAAGGTCCTGCAGAAGTATTCTGGGTAGATCTGAGACATATGTATATTACTGAGGACGACCTCCTGCTATTGTTTCCTGTCTATGTAAGGTCCTGCAAAAGGATTCTGGGTAGATCTGAGAAATATGAATATTACTGAGGACGACCTTCTGCTATTGTTTCCTATCTATGTAAGGTCCGGCAGAAGGATTCTGAGTAGATCTGAGACATATGTATATTACTGAGGACAATCTCCTGCTATTGTTTCCTATCTATGTAAGGTCCTGCAGAAGGATTCTGGGTAGATCTGAGACATATGTATATTACTGAGGACGATCTCCTGCTATTGCTTCCTATCTATGTAAGGTCCTGCAGAAGGATTCTGGGTAGATCTGAGACATATGTATATTACTGAGGACGACCTCCTGCTATTGTTTCCTATCTATGTAAGGTCCTGCAGAAGGATTCTGGGTAGATCTGAGACATATGTATATTACGGAGGACGATATCCTCCTATTGCTTCCAATCTATGTAAGGTCCTGCAGAAGGATTCTGGGTAGATCTGAGACATATGTATATTACTGAGGACGATCTCCTGCTATTGTTTCCTATCTATGTAAGGTCCTGCAGAAGGATTTTGGGTAGATCTGAGACATATGTATATTACTGAGGACGACCTCCTGCTATTGTTCCTATCTATGTAAAGTCCGGCAGAAGGATTCTGAGTAGATCTGAGACATAAGTATATTACTGAGGACAATCTCCTGCTATTGTTTCCTATCTATGTAAGGTCCAGCAGAAGGATTCTGGGTAGATCTGAGACATATGTATATTACAAAGGACGATCTCCTGCTATTGTTTCCTATCTATGTAAGGTCCTGAAGAAGGATTCTGGGTAGAACTGAGACATATGTATATTACTGAGGACGACCTCCTGCTATTGTTTCCTATCTATGTAAGGTCCTGCAAAAGGATTCTGGGTAGATCTGAGAAAACATAATTTATGTAAGAACTTACCTGATAAATTCATTTCTTTCATATTAGCAAGAGTCCATGAGCTAGTGACGTATGGGATATACATTCCTACCAGGAGGGGCAAAGTTTCCCAAACCTCAAAATGCCTATAAATACACCCCTCACCACACCCACAATTCAGTTTAACGAATAGCCAAGAAGTGGGGTGATAAGAAAAAAGTGCGAAAGCATATAAAATAAGGAATTGGAATAATTGTGCTTTATACAAAATCATAACCACCACAAAAAAAGGGCGGGCCTCATGGACTCTTGCTAATATGAAAGAAATGAATTTATCAGGTAAGTTCTTACATAAATTATGTTTTCTTTCATGTAATTAGCAAGAGTCCATGAGCTAGTGACGTATGGGATAATGATTACCCAAGATGTGGATCTTTCCACACAAGAGTCACTAGAGAGGGAGGGATAAAATAAAGACAGCCAATTCCTGCTGAAAATAATCCACACCCAAAATAAAGTTTAACGAAAAACATAAGCAGAAGATTCAAACTGAAACCGCTGCCTGAAGTACTTTTCAACCAAAAACTGCTTCAGAAGAAGAAAATACATCAAAATGGTAGAATTTAGTAAAAGTATGCAAAGAGGACCAAGTTGCTGCTTTGCAAATCTGATCAACCGAAGCTTCATTCCTAAACGCCCAGGAAGTAGAAACTGACCTAGTAGAATGAGCTGTAATTCTCTGAGGCGGAGTTTTACCCGACTCAACATAGGCAAGATGAATTAAAGATTTCAACCAAGATGCCAAAGAAATGGCAGAAGCTTTCTGGCCTTTTCTAGAACCGGAAAAGATAGCAAATAGACTAGAAGTCTTTCTGAAATATTTAGTAGCTTCAACATAATATTTCAAAGCTCTAACAACATCCAAAGAATGCAACGATTTCTCCTTAGAAATCTTAGGATTAGGACATAATGAAGGAACCACAATTTCTCTACTAATGTTGTTGGAATTCACAACTTTAGGTAAAAATTCAAAAGAAGTTCGCAACACCGCCTTATCCTGATGAAAAATCAGAAAAGGAGACTCACAAGAAAGAGCAGATAATTCAGAAACTCTTCTGGCAGAAGAGATGGCCAAAAGGAACAAAACTTTCCAAGAAAGTAATTTAATGTCCAATGAATGCATAGGTTCAAACGGAGGAGCTTGAAGAGCCCCCAGAACCAAATTCAAACTCCAAGGAGGAGAAATTGACTTAATGACAGGTTTTATACGAACCAAAGCTTGTACAAAACAATGAATATCAGGAAGAATAGCAATCTTTCTGTGAAAAAGAACAGAAAGAGCAGAGATTTGTCCTTTCAAGGAACTTGCGGACAAACCTTTATCTAAACCATCCTGAAGAAACTGTAAAATTCTCGGAATTCTGAAAGAATGCCAAGAAAAATGATGAGAAATACACCAAGAAATATAAGTCTTCCAGACTCTATAATATATCTCTCTAGATACAGATTTACGAGCCTGTAACATAGTATTAATCACAGCGTCAGAGAAACCTCTTTGACGAAGAATCAAGCGTTCAATCTCCATACCTTTAAATTTAAGGATTTCAGATCCTGATGGAAAAAAGGACCTTGTGACAGAAGGTCTGGTCTTAACGGAAGAGTCCACGGTTGGCAAGAGGCCATCCGGACAAGATCCGCATACCAAAACCTGTGAGGCCATGCCGGAGCTACCAGCAGAACAAACGAGCATTCCCTCAGAATCTTGGAGATTACTCTTGGAAGAAGAACTAGGGGCGGAAAGATATAGGCAGGATGATACTTCCAAGGAAGTGATAATGCATCCACTGCCTCCGCCTGAGGATCCCGGGATCTGGACAGATACCTGGGAAGTTTCTTGTTTAGATGGGACGCCATCAAATCTATTTCTGGAAGTTCCCACATTTGAACGATCTGAAGAAATACCTCTGGGTGAAGAGACCATTCGCCCGGATGCAACGTTTGGCGACTGAGATAATCCGCTTCCCAATTGTCTACACCTGGGATATGAACCGCAGAGATTAGACAGGAGCTGGATTCCGCCCAAACCAAAATTCGAGATACTTCTTTCATAGCCAGAGGACTGTGAGTTCCTCCTTGATGATTGATGTATGCCACAGTTGTGACATTGTCTGTCTGAAAACAAATGAACGATTCTCTCTTCAGAAGAGGCCAAAACTGAAGAGCTCTGAAAATTGCACGGAGTTCCAAAATATTGATCGGTAATCTCACCTCCTGAGATTCCCAAACTCCTTGTGCCGTCAGAGATCCCCACACAGCTCCCCAACCTGTGAGACTTGCATCTGTTGAAATTACAGTCCAGGTCGGAAGCACAAAAGAAGCCCCCTGAATTAAACGATGGTGATCTGTCCACCACGTTAGAGAGTGTCGAACAATCGGTTTTAAAGATATTAATTGAGATATCTTTGTGTAATCCTTGCACCATTGATTCAGCATACAAAGCTGAAGAGGTCGCATGTGAAAACGAGCAAAGGGGATCGCGTCCGATGCAGCAGTCATAAGACCTAGAATTTCCATGCATAAGGCTACCGAAGGGAATGATTGTGACTGAAGGTTTCGACAAGCTGCCATCAGTTTTAGACGCCTCTTGTCTGTTAAAGACAGAGTCATTGACACTGAATATATCTGGAAACCCAGAAAGGTTACCCTTGTCTGAGGAATCAATGAACTTTTTGGTAAATTGATCCTCCAACCATGATCATGAAGAAACAACACAAGTCGATTCGTATGAAATTCTGCTAAATGTAAAGACTGAGCAAGTACCAAGATATCGTCCAAATAAGGAAATACCACAATACCCTGTTCTCTGATTACAGACAGAAGGGCACCGAGAACCTTTGTAAAAATTCTTGGAGCTGTAGCAAGGCCAAACGGCAGAGCCACAAACTGGTAATGCTTGTCCAGAAAAGAGAATCTCAGGAACCGATAATGATCCGGATGAATCGGAATATGCAGATATGCATCCTGTAAATCTATTGTGGACATATAATTCCCTTGCTGAACAAAAGGCAAAATAGTCCTTACAGTTACCATCTTGAACGTTGGTATCCTTACATAACGATTCAATATTTTTAGATCCAGAACTGGTCTGAAGGAATTCTCCTTCTTTGGTACAATGAAGAGATTTGAATAAAACCCCATCCCCTGTTCCTGAACTGGAACTGGCATAATTACTCCAGTCAACTCTAGATCTGAAACACAATTCAGAAATGCTTGAGCTTTTACTGGATTTACTGGGACACGGGAAAGAAAAAATCTCTTTGCAGGAGGTCTCATCTTGAAACCAATTCTGTACCCTTCTGAAACAATGTTCTGAATCCAAAGATTGTGAACAGAATTGATCCAAATTTCTTTGAAAAAACGTAACCTGCCCCCTACCAGCTGAGCTGGAATGAGGGCCGCACCTTCATGTGGACTTAGAAGCAGGCTTTGCCTTTCTGGCTGGCTTGGATTTGGTTTCCAAACTGAAAACTGCTCCTGAGGATGAAGGATCAGGTTTTTGTTCTTTGTTGAAACGAAAGGAACGAAAACGATTATTAGCTCTGTTTTTACCCTTAGATTTTTTATCCTGTGGTAAAAAAGTTCCTTTCCCACCAGTAACAGTTGAAATAATAGAATCCAACTGAGAACCAAATAATTTGTTACCCTGGAAAGAAATGGAAAGTAGAGTTGATTTAGAAGCCATATCAGCATTCCAAGTCTTAAGCCATAAAGCTCTTCTAGCTAAAATAGCTAGAGACATAAACCTGACATCAACTCTGATAATATCAAAGATGGCATCACAGATAAAATTATTAGCATGTTTAGCAAGGGTAGAAATAGCCCCATCAACTTTAGGGATTTTGTCCCAAAATTCTAATCTGTCAGACGGCACAGGATATAATTGCTTAAAACGTTTAGAGGGAGTAAATGAATTACCCAATTTATCCCATTCTTTGGAAATTACTGCAGAAATAGCATTAGGAACAGGAAAAACTTCTGGAATAACCACAGGAGATTTAAATACCTTATCCAAACGTTTAGAATTAGTATCAAGAGGACCAGAATCCTCTATTTCTAAAGCAATTAGAACTTCTTTAATAAAGCACGAATAAATTCCATTTTAAATAAATATGAAGATTTATCAGTATCAACCTCTGAGACAGAATCCTCTGAACCAGAAGAGTTATCAGAATCAGAATGATGATGTTCATTTAAAAATTCATCTGTAGGGAGAGAAGTTTTAAAAGATTTTTTACGTTTACTAGAAGGAGAAATAACAGACATAGCCTTCTTTATGGATTCAGAAACAAAATCTCTTATGTTATCAGGAACATTCTGCACCTTAGATGTTGAAGGAACTGCAACAGGCAATGGTACTTTACTAAAGGAAATATTATCTGCTTTAACAAGTTTGTCATGACAATCAATACAAACAACAGCTGGAGGAATAGCTACCAAAAGTTTACAGCAGATACACTTAGCTTTGGTAGATCCAGCACTAGACAGCGATTTTCCTGTAGTATCTTCTGACTCAGATGCAACGTGAGACATCTTGCAATATGTAAGAGAAAAAACAACAACATATAAAGCAAAATTGATCAAATTCCTTAAATGACAGTTTCAGGAATGGGAAAAAAATGCCAAAAAACAAGCTTCTAGCAACCAGAAGCAATGAAAAATGAGACTTAAATAATGTGGAGAAAAAAGCGACGCCCATATTTTTTAGCGCCAAATAAGACGCCCACATTATTTGGCGCCTAAATGCTTTTTGGCGCCAAAATGACGCCACATCCGGAACGCCGACATTTTTGGCGCAAAATAACGTCAAAAAATGACGCAACTTCCGGCGACACGTATGACGCCGGAAACGGAAAAGAATTTTTGCGCCAAAAAAATCCACGCCAAGAATGACGCAATAAAATGAAGCATTTTCAGCCCCCGCGAGCCTAACAGCCCACAGGGAAAAAAGTCAAATTTTTGAAGGTAAGAAAAAATGATTAAATCAAATGCATTATCCCAAATATGAAACTGACTGTCTGAAAATAAGGAAAGTTGAACATTCTGAGTCAAGGCAAATAAATGTTTGAATACATATATTTAGAACTTTATAAACAAAGTGCCCAACCATAGCTTAGAGTGTCACAGAAAATAAGATTTACTTACCCCAGGACACTCATCTACATGTTTGTAGAAAGCCAAACCAGTACTGAAACGAGAATCAGCAGAGGTAATGGTATATATAAGAGTATATCGTCGATCTGAAAAGGGAGGTAAGAGATGAATCTCTACGACCGATAACAGAGAACCTATGAAATAGACCCCGTAGAAGGAGATCACTGCATTCAAATAGGCAATACTCTCCTCACATCCCTCTGACATTCACTGCACGCTGAGAGGAAAACCGGGCTCCAACTTGCTGAGGAGCGCATATCAACGTAGAATCTAGCACAAACTTACTTCACCACCTCCATCGGAGGCAAAGTTTGTAAAAACTGAATTGTGGGTGTGGTGAGGGGTGTATTTATAGGCATTTTGAGGTTTGGGAAACTTTGCCCCTCCTGGTAGGAATGTATATCCCATACGTCACTAGCTCATGGACTCTTGCTAATTACATGAAAGAAATATGTATATTACTGAGGACGACCTCCTCCTATTGCTTCCAATCTATGTAAGGTCCTGCAGAAGGATTCTGGGTAGATCTGAGACATATGTATATTACTGAGGACGATCTCCTGCTATTGTTTCCTATCTATGCAAGGTCCTGCAGAAGGATTCTGGGTAGATCTGAGACATATGTATATTACTGAGTACGATCTCCTGCTATTTTTTCTTATCTATGTAAGGTCCTGCAGAAGGTTTCTGGGTAGATCTGAGACATATGTATATTACTGAGGACGACCTCCTGCTATTGTTTCCTATCTATGTAAGGTCCTGCAGAAGGATTCTGGGTAGATCTGAGACATATGTATATTACTGAGGACGATCTCCTGCTATTGTTTCCTATCTATGTAAGGTCCTGCAGAAGGATTCTGGGTAGATCTGAGACATATGTATATTACTGAGGACAATCTCCTGCTATTGTTTCCTATGATTGTAAGGCCCTGCAGAAGGATTCTGGGTAGATCTGAGACATATGTATATTACTGAGGAAAATCTCCTGCTATTGCTTCATATCTATGTAAGGTCCTGCAGAAGGATTCTGGGTAGATCTGAGACATATGTATATTACTGAGGACAATCTCCTGCTATTGTTTCCTATCTATGTAAGGTCCTGCAGAAGGATTCTGGGTAGATCTGAGACATATGTATATTACTGAGGACAATCTCCTGCTATTGTTTCCTATCTATGTAAGGTCCTGCAGAAGGATTCTGGGTAGATCTGAGATATATGTATATTACTGAGGACGATCTCCTGCTATTGTTTCCTATCTATGTAAGGTCCTGCAGAAGGATTCTGGGTAGATCTGAGACATATGTATATTACTGAGGACGATCTCCTGCTATTGTTTCCTATCTATGTAAGGTCCTGCAGAAGGATTCTGGGTAGATCTGAGACATATGTATATTATTATTGTTTCCTATCATACAGCCAAATTACAAGTTTTGCGGTACTGAAAAATTGGCCATTGCGCGTGGAATGGCAGGTCTCCTTTATTACAAGTCGCTGCGGTATAGCTATACCGCAAGCATTTTAGCCAACGATCCATTTTTCAAGTGCAGGATTTTCCAATGCACCGTATTACAGGTTGTGCGGTCCGGCTAAAATGCTTGCGTTACAGCCTATACTGATGCGATCCATTCCGCGATCTGAGACCAGTAGTTATGGATTTTGTGAAACAAAAATGTTTCACAAAATTCATAACTAAAATGTTACAAAGTACACTAACACCCATAAACTACCTATTAACCCCTAAAACGCCACCCTCCCGCATCGCAAATACTATAATAAACCTATTAACCTCTAATCCGCCGCCCACCCACATTGCGATTATTAAATAAACCTATTAACCCCTAATCCGCTGCCCACCCACATTGCCAACACAACATAAACCTATTAACCCCTAAACCGCCGCCCCCACATTGGCAACACTATAATAAAGTATTAAAGGGACATTATACACTCAAAAACATATGGGCTATTTAAATAAAGCATTCTCTTCCTGAAGAGATCCCACTCCCCCTCTGTCCTCACTACGGCTTTCTAAATACTTCACAAGCAGAACTGCAAAACGATTGTAGGGTCATATTTCACAGATCTGTGAGTGAAACATTCACCTCGTGTCTACAGAATGCTACGGTGAGGACAGGAGGGGGAGTGAGATCCGTGCCCAGTGTAAACAGCGAGGGAGAAACGGATTAGTGAAGGTGAGGGGATTGTAATTGAAATGCATTATCAATTAAACAGACAGCTCCAGCATGGGGTCTGGCTGTAAGCACTTCTAGTTAGGGAGTGTAGGAAAAAGCCTTGCTTTGTAGCTATTAGGTTCTACAAACGTATTCAAATGCTGTCAGAGGAGTAGACACTTTAAAATCATTTTTAGGGACTTTAGCAGCAAAATTGATAATAGATGTCAATTACAAACTTTATCTTCTTGGAATGCTTTATTTAAATAGCCCATATTTTTTTGAGTGTATAATGTCCCTTTAAGGTCGGCTCAACGCATTGGATACACTTGTAGCCACTGAGTGTCAGTAAAATTTGCTCATTTAGGCCCTCCCTCTCCGTCATATTTCAGTCTCTCCCTCCAATATGCAGACTCACCACTCTCCATAGTGTCTGTGCCGGCATTGAGATGTTGTAATCAATATAACAGGATATCTCCTGGGAATACGGAGACAATGGTGCTGCTACGTCATGTCTGAAAAGAGACACATGATCACAATCACCATATGTAAATAGTTACGTCAGCGGCTATAGATAGTACAGTCACATGCTGAACCACGAGAGTATTTTCCATCCTTTAATCTAAGTGGACAAGAGCTGTTTTTATCTCAAACTCGTAAAAGTTATAGACTGCTAAATCAATACTACAGTTCCTATGTATTTGTAAAATGCATACTGCTTTAAATTTACCATGCTTCCACATAACAGTCAGTAATGAAATAAAAGTACACAAGAAGCTATTTCCCGTGTGACCTCTACAGCAAACTGAAAAGAAATTCTATAAATCACTAACAAATATATGTGCACTTGTCCAGCCTGGGGGGTATCAGCTACAATACAGCGCCTGATCCATACAGAAAATACATATCTAGAGATACTGAGATGACATACGTGTTGAGGTAGCGAACGGTCATCCCATGCACCAGCTGCACAATATCTCCGTGATGGACAACACGTGGCGGCGATGTCACAACCATCCCCTGCCTAAAGCAATCAGAACATGATGAGACATATAAAGACCATGTGCTTCTTCCTAGGGTTTAGTAAAAACACATAAGCCCCAAGCCAACCCTGCAAACTGCCCCCACCTTGCTGGGTCCTTCACAATCCACCAGTTATTGATATCTTTGTATGGGTAGCAGGTGACCTGCTGTTGGTGTGAGCTCCCGCGCCCCCCCTCATATCTATAAAGAAGAAACACAGGATCAAGTCATTTACTGCAGGACAGGGAGCAGTCACAGATCTGTATATTAATGTATGTAAATGATCATATTCGGGGAGGATGATTAGGTGACTCCGTACCTTATGGGGTAAGTGTTTTTGTGAGAATGCAGCCAGCAAGGGACAGGTTTACCCAGTATGTTCCTTAGAGTGATCTGTGAACCAAATGCCACCTCCAGGGGTTGTCCTTTTGTAATGCGGGATAGGCCTCCCTGAGAGACAAAAAAACGTTAAAGCAGAGACACTAATTATTACTAATAGTTATTACTAAAGTGATCCACTACACTGTTACCTCTAGACTAGCTTGGAAGGCGCTGCTCATGATGTGATCATGGGGCCCTGAGTGGGTCAGGACTGACAAGTGTATGTAGAAAATACCTAGGTACAAAGCCACAGGTAACAGCAGCAGAGCCAAGAAACGCGCCAACAAGTTGCACAGCACATTAACCTGTGAAAGAGAGCAGATATTACATCACAGCTCACTGAACAGGGAGGGAATTAAGCTTACGTACATTGGACAGGCTACGGTCACCAATCAGCTGCCAGCAATGTACTGATGAGATGCCCACAATCAGAAGGTAGGAGAAGAGACCTGTGTACTTTACCCTAGGAAAAACCATATCAGCTTTAGACAGGAGCATACAATATTGGCAGGATTAGACAATAAATATGTGCCAGCTACTTACCCTACTGCAAAGGCACAGGAAAGTCCCGTCAGAAGCAGCCAGCACCACCACTGCATGGAGTATGGGCTGTGAGACACAAGAAGACATTAGATGCTAACTGTCTGTTTGTGGGCTAATCTGCCACTGAAGAAGTGAGGGGTCAGAGAGTCATATTTCAGTGGCTCAGATAAAACGTCATTTATGTAAGAACTTACCTGATAAATTCATTTCTTTCATATTGGCAAGAGTCCATGAGCTAGTGACATATGGGATATACATTCCTACCAGGAGGGGGCAAAGTTTCCCAAACCTCAAATGCCTATAAATACACCTCCCACCACACCCACAACTCAGTTTAACGAATAGCCAAGTAGTGAGGTGATAACAAAAAGGAGTAAAAAAGCATACAAAAAGAGGAACTGGAAATAAAATTGTGCTTTTATAAAAAAAAAAAACACAACCACCATAAAAAGGGTGAGCCTCATGGACTCTTGCCAATATGAAAGAAATGAATTTATCAGGTAAGTTCTTACATAAATTATGTTTTCTTTCATGTAATTGGCAAGAGTCCATAAGCTAGTGACATATGGGATAGAAATACCCTTGATGTGGAAGTCCCAGAAGAGTCACTAAAGAGGGAGTGATAAAATAAAACAGCTATTTCCACTGAGAAATTAAATCCACAAAATAATTAAGTTTTTCTTAAAAAACTTAAATCAAAAGCAGTAGAATCAAACTGAGACAGCTGCCTGAAGAACTTTTCTACCAAAGACTGCTTAAGAAGAAGCAAAATACATCAAAATGGTAAAAACATGAAAAGTATGCAAAGAAGACCAAATTACTGATTTGTAAATTTGATCAACCAAAGCTTCATTCTGAAAAAGCCCAAGAAATGGCAACTGAACTTAGTAGAATAAGCTGTAAATCTCTGAGGCACAGCCTGCCCTGCCTCCAAATAAGCCTTGAAAAACAAAAGCTTCAACCAGGATGCCAAAGAAATGGCAGAGGCTTCCTAACCTTTTCTGGAACCAGAAAAACAACAAATAGACTAGAAGTCTTCTGAAATCCTAGAAACCTCGATATAGAATTATAAAGCTCTTACCACATCCAAAGGATGTAAATAACTCTCAAAGAATTCTTTAGGATTAGGACACAAAGAAGTAACAACAATTTATCTACTAATGTTGTTCAAATTCACATCCTTAGGAAAAAAAGAAGTTCACAAAACAACTTATCTAGATGAAAAAAATCAGATAGAGAAAGTCAAAAGAAACAACACTTTCCAAGAAAGTAGATCATCTTCAAAGAAAATATAGGCTCAAAAGAGAAGAGCCTGCAAAATCTTTAAACAAATAAGACTCCAAAAAGGAGAAATTAATAAATGAACAGGCTTGATACCAATCAAAGCCTGAACAAAACAGTGAATATCAGGACGTTTAAACAATCTTTCTAGGAAATAAAACAGAAAGAACAGAGATTTGTCCCTTCAAAAAACTTGCAGACAAACCATCCTGAAAAAACTGTAAAACCCTAGGAATTCTAAAAGAATGGCAAAAGAATTTATGAGAAGGACACCATAAAATATAGGTTTTCCAAACCTGATAATACATGTTCCTTGAAACAGACTTATAAGCCTGCAAAATAGTGATAAAAACTGAGTCAGAGAAACCTCTATTACTAAACACTAATCAATTGTCATACCATCAAATTAGTAATTTGAGATCCCGATGGAAAAATAGCCCCCTAAAACAAGAGGGCTGGCCAAAGAGAAAGCAGCCAAGCATGGCAACTTGGACATCTGAACAAGATTCACATACCCAACCTGTGAGGCCATGCTGATGCCATCAGAAACACATGAGACTGTTTTTTTCTTCCAAGGGTGATTTCCAAGAACATTTTGGAACAGAGGTGGAAAGATGAAGTCAAGTTGCAAAACCAAGACACTGCTAATGCATCCACCATTTCTGCCTGAGGATCCCTGGACCTGAAAAGGTACCTGGGAAATTGAGAAAACACATCTGTATAGAGATACCACTCTCCCGGATGAAAAGACTGACGGCTGAGATAATCCACCTCCCAAATGTCTAAACCTGAGATAAAAAATCGTAGAAAATAGACAGGAGATGAATTCCATCCAAGAACGTATTCAAGATACTTCCTAATTGCTTAAGGAACTATGAGTCCCTATTTGTTGATTGGCATATGCCACAGTTGTGATATTGTCTGTCTGAAAGCAAAAAAAGTTCTCTCCTAAAAGAGGCCAAGCCTGAAAGAACTTGGAAAAATAGCACAGAGTTCTAAAATATCGATTGGAAACCTCGCCTCTTAAAGTTTTCAAGCCCCTCAGACAGCTCCCCAACCTGTAAGACTTGTGTCCATTAAGAATACAGTCCAGGGACTTCTGGTGGGCGGAGCTAGCGGCTGGCAGCAAGGGAGAAGAGCTCCGTAAACCAACTTCAAATCTACCTTGTTTTTTTGCTGCCAGCCGACTTTCCCCACGACGTTGCCTTGTTGGGTTGTTGCCTAACGAACCCCAGCTGGCCAGGAACAAATCGTGAAGGGCCGAAAATCGCCCTTGCCTCGGAAGGCATTTGATACTGCACCACGCTACGCACTT
The DNA here is from genome assembly GCF_027579735.1 of Bombina bombina. Taxonomy (NCBI): domain Eukaryota; kingdom Metazoa; phylum Chordata; class Amphibia; order Anura; family Bombinatoridae; genus Bombina; species Bombina bombina. Next base: position 1,334,635 of record NC_069510.1, read on the forward strand.
AACAGTACTCGCGGGCGCCATCTTGGAGGAGCTCTCCTCACCTCCATAACTGTTCTAGCCCAGACGGAGCATTAAGGGTATATCGGCCCTGAGGGTGACTGCAAGGAGGTCTGGGTGCAATATAGCAGCGCTGCTTGTGACCGGTTCGGCGGTAATATCCGCTCAGACAACGGCTGTGACAGAACTGCACTCAGTTGCTGTCTGATCGGTGCCTGGAGGCCTCTGGCTCCCCGCCCTCCATCACGCCACCCATTTTTGAGGGCTCATCTGCGCCATCACACAACCGTATGTCAAAACACGCAGCCTACACCGCATGCACTAAATAGGACATCTGGATGGGTTTGTTTACCGGGCCGCATGTTGTATACCATTGTGTATTTTAGACATGACACCTCCCATTAAGATCATTGCGTGGAATGTGGGGGGCATTACGTCCCCGGCAAAGAGAAGCATGATTCTCCACCACTTAGACTCATTACGGGCTGACACAGCCTTGCTCCAAGAGACGAAACTGACAGTTGAGGAACATGAGAAGTTAAGAACCCGTTGGGTGGGCCACATTTTATGCTCCCCTACAGAAGGCCGGAAGAGGGGGGTTGCCATTTTAGTGCGAAAGGGCCTAGCGGCTACTTTTTCTAAGGTAGAGATAGATAAGAAAGGGAGATTTATAGTTGCCTTACTCCAGATTGACACCCTTACATATACCCTTTGTAATGTCTATGGCCCTAATGTATATGACCCCAACTTTTGGACGCACCTATTGGCAATACTGGCCACATACAACGCTCCTATAATTATGGGAGGTGACTTTAACTTGGCCCAGGCTCTCCCTCTAGATAGGTTTAAAGACCCCTCTATCTCAAGGACCCTGAAGAAACATGTGTCTAGATATAAACACAAGGTATCCCTAGTTGGCTCCTTTAAGGAAACTCTGGATCTGTTAGATGTGTGGAGAGCGAGAAACCCAGATGGGAGGGATTTTACTTGCCTTTCAAAAACACACCACACCATGTCGCGTATTGATTACTTTTTGACCTCCCCAAGCATTACGCCACAGATCTTCTCCACGAATATAGGTCAAGTTACTATATCGGATCACGCCCCAATTACTTTGGTACTCCAGCCTCAACTTCCCAAACCTCCAAACAGAAGTTGGAGATTTCCTCTCCACCTCTATAATAATATTGAGTTCCATCGTCATTTGAAAGCCTCTTGGACACACTATGTGTCTGACAATGCCTCCCATCTGGGAGTTCCAGATTTATTCTGGCATGCCTCAAAGGCGGTGATGAGAAGCCACATAACCTCTTTTACAGCGCATCATAATGGGCAGCTTAAAAGGGTGGATGGGGTTCTTCTTTCCCAGCTTACTGATGCTTACAATAACTATTTATCTACCCCCACGCCATCATCTAGGAAAACTTATTATGAGCTTAAGCAGACAAGGGATACATTCCTCGCTCAACAAGACAACAAAGTGAACATTTACAGACAGGGTCGTTACTATCGGCATGGCAATAAAGCCGGCAGGCTGCTTGCCAAGTTAGTTCATTCTTATAAGCCCAAGTCCCAGATCTTAGCTATTAAATCTAGGGGTACTCTAACTGCTAATTCTAAGGAAATTATGGCCGAGTTTGTAGATTATTATACCTCTTTATACTCTAAACAACCAATTCACCTAGAAGCAAAGCGACACTTTTGGGACGCAGTGCAACTTCCTACCCTTACAGAGGAGCAAACCTCTCTTTTGAACTCGCACATACAGCCTTAGGAGGTTCTCAGGGCCATACGGCAGAGAAAGCTGGGTAAAGCTGCAGGTCCTGACGGGTTGCCTGTGGAATATTTCAAATTATTAGATGAGGAATTGGCCCCAGTCCTATCATCCCTGTACTCTGCTTATTTGGCGGGTACTGAGCAGATGAATGACAGATTCTCTGAAGCCAATATCTGTCTCCTATTAAAACCTGATAGAGATCCCACTCAAACATCTTCATATCGCCCAATCTCATTGCTAAATGGGGACTATAAACTTTTAACAAAAATCTTGGCGGATAGGTTGGCGAAGGTCTTACCATATATAGTTCATGCAGATCAAACTGGTTTCGTGAAGGGTAGGTCATCTGTGATAAATATTAGAAGGACCCTTGGTGTTGTGGCCCACTACTGGTATAATGCACAATCTCCCTCTCAGCTACCTGCCTTTTGGTGCTTGACGCCGAAAAGGCGTTTGACCGGATTGAGTGGGACCACTTACACACCTCACTGTTGCACTTTGGTATACAGGGTAATTTTTCTAACTTTTTACAGAGATTGTACTCAGCCCCTAAGGCCTCTCTTATAATCAATCGGGGGCTTTTCCCTTCTTTTACACTACAGAGGGGTACAAGACAGGGGTGTCCCCTTTCCCCTCTCCTTTTTGATTTGGCTATTGAGCCCCTAGCATCTTATATCAGACAACACTGTGCAGGCCTAGACATATATGGTCAACAGCAGCATTTGTCATTGTACGCCGATGATTTGCTGCTGTTTGTGGGCAACCCCTGCACTAACTTACATCCTCTTCTGGATATTATTAAGAATTTCGGCAGGTTCTCAGGGTACAAGATTAACATCGACAAATCGGAAGTCACCTGGTTACAAAACTTCCGCAACATAACTCTAGCAGATACTGGTCTTAAAACCACTGAAGGCTGCTTTAAATACTTGGGCATATGGGTACATGTCGACCATCATAAATTGTATTCCCTTAACCTCAGTGGGATTATTGGTGACATTAAACAGATGTTGCTGGGTTGGATGAGGCTTCCTCTTTCTCTCGGGTAGGGTGCATCTTTTTAAAATGGTCGCTCTGCCTAAACTTCTTTATCCCTTGCAAATGTTGCCCCTTCTTCTTACCCAGCAGGACGCTACCTCCTTACAAACTTCCATTGGACATTTTATCTGGCAGGGCAAGAAACACAGGATAGGCAAGACTCCCTTGTCAATGCCAGTGGGCGGGGGTGGGCTCCGTCTTCCTAATATAATGTGGTATAATTGGGCGGCCCTTTCCAGATTTGTGCTATATTGGCTGGTGGGGAAAGACTGTTACACCATCCCCGACTTAGAGTCCAACTTTATTAAGCAACTGCACCTGGCTTTCTTGCCTCATGCAGATCTTAAGTCGCTATCCCCGTTTGTCCAAAACCATATACTGTTTAGGGATCCCTTGAGAGCCTGGGCCAAGATTTGTAGACTCTGGGGACTACAGAAATCGACTAGTAAATATCTCCCAATCCAGGGCAACCTCAACTTCCTTCCTGGGTACACTACACAGGCATTTCAGATATGGCAACAATTAGGACTTACAAGACTCCATCAACTTCTTCATCCCCTGACTTTTGATATAGTGCCCTTTCAAGACTTGCGAACGCGTTACAACCTCCCGCACACCCACAGGTTTGCATACTTCCAATGCAGACATTACATCTCTACACTGATCTCGGGGGGACTGTTGTCCAAGGAACCTTCTAATCTAGATAGACTTTGTGCTTTGGCGAAGATGGGATCTTACAGACTCTCACACACATACAATTTGCTGCTTCGCCATTTTGAGGACTCCACCTTAGTGGGATTGTATCAAAATGGTCACACTTTGGGGAATTAGAGGTGGACACTACGTTGATCACTGTGAGCTTTGAGAGGGCAAACCAAAGTACTATTTCTGCGAAATTGAGAGAATCGCATTTGAAGTTCCTGCACCAAGCCTATATTACCCCTGGCATGCGTGCTAAATGGGTTCAGGGGGCACATAATTTATGTAGTAAATGCAGCCGTAGTTCTCTTGATTGGATCCATTTATTGTGGGGGTGCCCCAAGGTGCAGAGTTTCTGGCAGAAAATTTCGTACTGGCTGACCAAATTAACTAAACAAAATTTGTCCCTCTCTGCGCAGCATGTGATTTTCTTGACGCCTAAGGACCTGACATATAAATGTGACATCTTCATAACTACCGTCCTCATGTTAGCTAAACAGACCATTCTAAAGGAGTGGGTAGGTGAAAGGACCCCACCGTTTCAGCAGTTACTCAGGACAGTACATACTCAGATGCTAATTGAGCAGGCGGACACTAGGGGAGACCCTGAGAAAAGAGTAAAGAGATTTCTCCTTAAATGGGAGGTCTATCTGTTGCACTTACCGGACATAGTGAGAGACAGAGTTCTCCTTCCTTTTAAAAACAGTCAGTATGTCCTAAATGAAAATCTTAGAGGCAATTGGTGTCTGTCCTCTGATCAAGTCCGTTAATGATTTCTCTCACTTGTGAAATCGATGTATAGGCTGGATGGGGGGGATCCGGAGGCGCTCTGGGTGAGTATGACTTATTTGTTGACCTTTTCTTTTTCTTTCTATGCTATTTTCTTTCTCTTCTTATCTTAGTTGTTATGCTTTTCTTTGTTTGTATACAAAAAAAAAATGTTCTTGAAAAATACTGAGTCCAAGTGCATGCATGAAAATTTCATTTAAATATCATGCTTTGTAACATGGTCTTTATTTTCCTTGTCTTATTATGCATATGTTAACATCGAAACATTTTCACCAATGGGACTGTATTTGCCATGTATGTCTTGGATTCTTTTCTATAAATAAAGTTTAAAAAAAAAAAACAAATACAGTCCAGGAAGGACGAACAAAAGGATGAAACGGTCTTGTTTAGACTGAGAAACGCGTTGCAAATTAAACCTTGTTTTAAACCACCACCCGGTTATTTCTTGGTCTCTTTGTCTTGCTGAAAAGACACTTTTTCCTGAACGTGTGCGCTGATATTGTCAACTTTGTGAAACAATTCTGATCGTGAGCAGAGCGGTGGAGAATATATCTGTCTTCAGGGCTCTCTATCTGGCTGGTCTAAGAGAATTACCAGTGCCGTCTTCTAACCGTGCAGACTTTGCTGTTCTCCTGGGTGAGACCTCCAGCGTGCTGACTGCTGGTTATTAACGTCAGCCTGCCTGTTTTCACTTTATTGATTTAAGGTGCCACCCCTTTTGTGAGTAGTACATCGCACATTTCTTTCACAATTCTTTGTGTATAAACGTTTTACACTATGTTGGCGCCCCTTTTTTATGCTTTATCCTAGACACCTGACCCACCACACCGTGGATACAAGTGGAGCACGCCAAGTATCTAAGCAATAGAACTTTTATATCCTTTGTTCCAGATTTGGACATTTGTTTTGATGGACACTGACACGAACTATTACATTGTTTTATTTTCATTACACATTGTATTATTTTATTTTTGATTGATTCCATTTATCTTTAGCACTATCTATATATTTATTTGCCTTAATATCACTACACTGTATGACTTAATGCTTATAGATTGATTTTTTCACTTATTGTTAGCACTATAATGATTTAGTACAGTTTTGCTATTAGATGTATTAACAGGCTATACCAATTACTTTAAGTTGAATAGCGCATCCTCTCAGTTCTTCCCTTTAGGAATTACTTTACAATTCATCCAGACAGCATCTTCTATCTTCATCCATCCGGCGCGGAGCGGGTCCATCTTCAAGACATCCGACGGGGAGCATCCTCTTCATCCGACCACTAAAGATGAATGAAGGTACCTTTAAAGGGACACTGAACCCAAATTTTTTCTTTCGTGATTTAGATAGAGCATGACATTTTAAGCAACTTTCTAATTTACTCCTATTATCAAATTTTCTTTATTCTCTTGGTATCTTTATTTGAAATGCAAGAATGTAAGTTTAGATGCCGGCCCATTTTTGGTGAACAACCTGGGTTGTCCTTGCTGATTGGTGGATAAATGCATCCACCAATAAAAAAGTGCTGTCCAGAGTCCTGAACTAAGAAAAAAGCTTATATGCCTTCTTTTTCAATTAAAGATAGCAAAAGAACGAAGAGAAAATGACAATAGGAGTAAATTAGAAAGTTCCTTAAGATTGAATGTTCTATCTGAATCACAAAAGAAACAATTTGGGTTCAGTGTCCCTTTAAGTGACGTCATCCAAGATGGCGTCCCTTAGATTCCGATTGGCTGATAGAATTCTATCAGCCAATTGGAATTAAGGTAGAAAAAATCCTATTGGCTGATGCAATCAGCAAATAGGATTGAAGTTCAATCCTATTTGCTGATCCAAGCAGCCAATAGGATTGAGCTTGCATTCTATTGGCTGTTCCAATCAGCCAATAGAATGCAAGCTCAATCCTATTGGCTATTAGTTATATTGTAGCTAGCTTAGGGTTTATTTTATAGGTAAGTATTTAGTTTTAAATAGGAATAATGTAGTTAATGATAGTAATTTTCTTTAGATTTATTTAAATTATATTTAAGTTAGGGGGTGTTAGGGTTAGATTTAGGGGTTAATAACTTTAATATAGTGGCGGCAACGTTGGGGGCGGCAGATTAGGGGTTAATAAGTGTAGGTAGGTTGCGGCGACATTGGGGGTTGCTGATTAGGGGTTAATAAATAGTATGTAGGAGTCGGTGATGTTGGGGGCAGCAGATTAGGGGTTAATACATATACTGTAGGTGGCGGCGGTGTCCGGAGCGGCAGATTAGGGGTTAATAAGTACAATGTAGGTGTCGGCGATGTCGGGGGCGGTAGATTAGGGGTTAATAAGTGTAAGATTAGGGGTGTTTAGACTCAGAATGCCTATAAATACACCCCTCACCACACCCACAATTCAGTTTAACGGGTAGCCAAGAAGTGGGGTGATAAAGAAAGGAGTAAAAAGCATCAACAAAGGAATTTGGAATAATTGTGCTTTATACAAAAAATCATAACCACCATAAAAAGGGTGGGCCTCAAGGACTCTTGGCAATATGAAAGAAATGAATTTATCAGGTAAGTTCTTACATAAATTATGTTTTCTTTCATGTAATTGGCAAGAGTCCATGAGCTAGTGACGTATGGGATATCAAATACCCAAGATGTGGAACTCCACGCAAGAGGGAGGGATAAAAAATAAACAACAGCTAAATGCTGAAAAAATAATCCACAACCCAAATATAAGTTATTCTCATGAAGAAAAGAAAAACTTAAAACAGCAGCAGAAGAATCAAACTGAAACAGCTGCCTGAAGAACTTTTCTACCAAAAACTGCTTCAGAAGAAGCAAATACATCAAAACGGTAGAATTTAGTAGTAAATGTATGCAAAGAGGACCAAGTCGCTGCTTTGCAAATCTGATCAACTGAAGCTTCATCCTTAAAAGCCCACGAAGTGGAAACTGTTCTAGTAGAATGAGCTGTAATTCTCTGAGGCGGGGCTTGACCCGACTCCAAATAAGCTTGATGAATCAAAAGCTTTAACCAAGAAGCCAAGGAAATAGCAGAGGCCTTCTGACCTTTCCTAGGACCAGAAAATATAACAAATAGACTAGAAGTCTTCCTAAAATCTTTAGTAGCTTCCACATAATATTTCAAAGCTCTTACCACATCCAAAGAATGTAAGGATCTTTCCAAAGGATTCTTAGGATTAGGACACAAGGAAGGGACAACAATTTCTCTACTAATGTTGTTAGAATTCACAACCTTAGGTAAAAATTCAAATGAAGTCTGCAAAACCGCCTTATCCTGATGAAAAATCAGAAAAGGAGATTCACAAGAAAGAGCAGATAGCTCAGAAACTCTTCTAGAAGAGATAGCCAAAAGGAACAACACTTTCCAAGAAAGTAGTTTAATAACCAAAGAATGCATAGGCTCAAAAGGAGGAGCCTGTAGCACCTTCAAAACCAAATTAAGACTCCAAGGAGGAGAAATTGATTTAATGACAGGTTTAATATGAACTAAAAGCCTGTACAAAACAGTGAATATCAGGAAGATTAGCAATCTTTCTGTGAAATAAAACAGAAAGAGCAGAGATTTGTCCCTTCAAGGAACTTGCAGATAAACCCCTATCCAAACCATCCTGGAGAAACTGTAAAATTCTAGGAATTCTAAAAGAATGCCAAGAGAATTTATGAGAAGAACACCATGAAATGTAAGTCTTCCAAACTCAATAATAAATCTTCCTAGAGACAGATTTACAAGCTTGTAACATAGTATTAATTACTGAGTCAGAGAAACCTCTATGACTTAATACTAAGCGTTCAATTTCCAGACCTTCAAATTTAATGATTTGAGATCCTGATGGAAAAACGGACCATGAGACAGTAGGTCCGGTCTTAACGGAAGTGGCCAAGGTTGGCAACTGGACATCCAAACAAGATCCGCATACCAAAACCTGTGGGGCCACGATGGAGCCACCAGCAACACAAATGATTGTTCCATGATGATCTTGGAGATCACTCTCGGAAGAAGAACTAGAGGTTGGAAGATATAAGCAGGTTAATAACACCAAGGAAGTGTCAGCGCATCCACTGCTTCCGCCTGAGAATCCCTGGACCTGGACAGGTATCTGGGAAGTTTCTTGTTTAGATGAGAAGCCATCAGATCTATTTCTGGAAGACCCCACATCTGAACAATCTGAGAAAACACATCCGGATGGAGAGACCACTCCCCTGGATGTAAAGTCTGACGGCTGAGAAAATCCGCCTCCCAATTGTCTACACCTGGGATATGAACCGCAGAAATTAGACAAGAGCTGGATTCCGCCCAAACAAGTATCCGAGATACTTCTTTCATAGCTAGGGGACTGTGAGTCCCACCCTGATGATTGACATATGCCACCGTTGTGATATTGTCTGTCTGAAAACAAATGAACGGTTCTCTCTTCAACAGAGGCCAAAACTGAAGAGCTCTGAGAACTGCACGGAGTTCTAAAATATTGATTGGTAATCTCGCCTGTTGAGATTTCCAAGCCCCTTGTGCTGATCCCCAGACAGCTCCCCAGTCCAGGTTGGCCGAACAAAAGAGGCCCCTTGAACTAAACGCTGGTGATTTAACCACCACGTCAGAGAGTGTCGAACATTGGGATTTAAGGATATTAATTGTGATATCTTTGTATAATCCCGGCACCATTGATTCAGCATGCAAAGCTGGAGAGGTCTCGTGAAAACGAGCAAAAGGAATCGCGTCCGATGCTACAGTCATGAGGCCTAAAACTTCCATGCACATAGCCACTGAAGGGAATGACTGAGACTGAAGGTGCCAACATGCTGCAACCAATTTCAAACATCTCTTGTCTGTTAGAGACAGAGTCATGGACACTGAATCTATCTGGAAACCTAAAAAGGTGACCCTTGTCTGAGGAATCAAAAAACTTTTTGGTAAATTGATCCTCCAACCATGTTTTTGAAGAAACAACACAAGTTGATTCATGTGAGATTCTGCAGAGCGTAAAGACTGAGCTAGTACCAAGATATCGTCCAAATAAGGAAACACCACAATACCCTGTTCTCTGATTACAGAGAGTAGGGCAGCCATAACCTTTGAAAAGATTCTTGGAGCTGTTGCTAGGCCAAATGGAAGAGCAACAAATTGGTAATGCTTGTCTAGAAAAGAGAATCTCAGGAACTGAAAATGTTCTGGATGAATTGGAATATGAAGGTAAGAATTCTGCAAGTCTATTGTAGACATATAATGTCCTTGCTGAACAAAAGGCAGAATAATCCTTATAGTCACCATCTTGAAAGTTGGTACTCTTGCATAATGATTCAAAATTTTCAGATCCAGAACTGGTCTGAATGAATTTTTTTTCTTTGGGTCAATGAATAGATTTGAATAAAACCCCAGGCCTTGTTCCTGAAAAGGAACCGGCATGATTACCCCTGAAACCTCCAGATCTGAAACACACTTCAGGAAAGCCTGAGCTTTTACTGGATTCACCGGGATGCGCGAGAGAAAAACATAATTTATGCTTACCTGATAAATTACTTTCTCCAACGGTGTGTCCGGTCCACGGCGTCATCCTTACTTGTGGGAATATTCTCTTCCCCAACAGGAAATGGCAAAGAGCACAGCAAAAGCTGCCCATATAGCCCCTCCTCGGGCTCCGCCCCCCAGTCATTCGACCGACGGTTAGGAGAAAAAAAGGAGAAAAAAAGGAGAAAAAAAGGAGAAACTATAGGGTGCCGTGGTGACTGTAGTGTATAGAGAAAGAAATTTTTCAAACCTGATTAAAAAACCAGGGCGGGCCGTGGACCGGACACACCGTTGGAGAAAGTAATTTATCAGGTAAGCATAAATTCTGTTTTCTCCAACATTGGTGTGTCCGGTCCACGGCGTCATCCTTACTTGTGGGAACCAATACCAAAGCTTTAGGACACGGATGAAGGGAGGGAGCAAATCAGGTTACCTAAACAGAAGGCACCACGGCTTGCAAAACCTTTCTCCCAAAAACAGCCTCCGAAGAAGCAAAAGTATCAAATTTGTAAAATTTGGCAAAAGTGTGCAAAGAAGACCAAGTCACTGCCTTACATATCTGATCAACAGAAGCCTCGTTCTTGAAGGCCCACGTGGAAGCCACAGCCCTAGTGGAGTGAGCTGTGACTCGTTCAGGAGGCTGCCGTCCGGCAGTCTCATAAGCCAATCGGATAATGCTTTTCAGCCAGAAAGAAAGAGAAGTAGCAGTAGCTTTTTGTCCTCTCCTCTTACCAGAGTAAACGACAAACAAAGATGAGGTTTGTCTAAAATCCTTTGTTGCTTCTAAATAGAACTTTAAAGCACGAACTACATCTAAATTGTGTAACAAACGTTCCTTCTTAGAAACTAGTTTCGGGCACAGAGAAGGAACAGCTATCTCCTGGTTAATATTCCTGTTGGAAACAACTTTTGGAAGAAAACCAGGCTTGGTACGTAAAACGACCTTATCTGAATGGAACACCAGATAGGGTGGATCACACTGCAAAGCAGATAATTCAGAAACTCTTCTAGCAGAAGAAATAGCAACCAAAAACAGAACTTTCCAAGATAGTAACTTGATATCTATGGAATGTAAAGGTTCAAACGGAACCCCTTGAAGAACAGAAAGAACTAAATTTAGACTCCAAGGAGGAGTCATGGGTCTGTAAACAGGCTTGATTCTGACCAAAGCCTGTACAAAAGCTTGTACATCTGGCACAGCTGCCAGTCGTTTGTGTAACAAAACAGATAAAGCAGAAATCTGTCCTTTTAGAGAACTCACTGAAAACCCTTTATCCAAACCCTCTTGGAGAAAGGAGAGAATCTTAGGAATTTTAATCTTACTCCAGGAGAATCCCTTGGATTCACACCAACAGATATATTTTTTCCATATTTTATGGTAAATCTTTCTAGTCACAGGTTTTCTGGCTTGTACCAGAGTATCTATCACTGAATTTGAAAACCCACGCTTAGATAAAATCAAGCGTTCAATTTCCAAGCAGTCAGCTGCAGAGAAACTAGATTTGGATGTTCGAATGGACCTTGTACTAGAAGATCCTGTCTCAAAGGTAGCTTCCATGGTGGAGCCGATGACATATTCACCAGGTCTGCATACCAAGTCCTGCGTGGCCACGCAGGAGCTATCAGAATCACAGAGGCCTTCTCCTGTTTGATCCTGGCTACGAGCCTGGGAAGGAGAGGAAACGGTGGAAACACATAAGCTAGGTTGAACGACCAAGGCGCCATTAATGCATCCACTAGAGTCGCCTTGGGATCCCTGGATCTGGACCCGTAGCAAGGAACCTTGAAGTTCTGACGGGAAGCCATCAGATCCATGTCTGGAATGCCCCATAATTGGGTTAACTGGGCAAAAACCTACGGGTGGAGTTCCCACTCCCCCGGATGGAAAGTCTGACGACTCAGAAAATCCGCCTCCCAGTTGTCTACTCCTGGGATGTGAATTGCAGATAGATGGCAGGAGTGATCCTCCACCCATTTGATGATCTTGGATACCTCTCTCATCGCCAAGGAACTCTTTGTTCCTCCCTGATGGTTGATGTAAGCTACAGTTGTCATGTTGTCTGACTGAAATCTTATGGTTGAGGCCAAGCCCGGAGAGCATTGAATATCGCTCTCAGTTCCAGGATGTTTATCAGGAGAAGAGACTCTTCCTGAGACCATAGACCCTGAGCTTTCAGGGAATCCCAGACCGCGCCCCAGCCTAATAGACTGGTGTCGGTCGTGACAATGACCCACTCTGGTCTGCGGAAACTCATTCTCTGAGACAGGTGATCCTGAGTCAACCACCAACGGAGTGAGTCTCTGGTTACCTGGTCTACTTGAATCTGTGGGGACAAGTCTGCATAGTCCCCATTCCACTGATTGAGCATGCACAGTTGTAATGGTCTTAGATGAATTCGAGCAAAAGGAACTATGTCCATTGCTGCAACCATCAATCCTACTACTTCCATGCACTGAGCTATGGAAGGCTGCAGAATAGAGTGAAGAACTTGGCAAGCATTTAGAAGCTTTGACTTTCTGACTTCTGTCAGGAAGATCTTCATTTCTGAAGAATCTATTATTGTTCCCAAAAAGGGAACTCTTGTTGACGGGGACAGGGAACTCTTTTCTACGTTCACCTTCCACCCGTGAGATCTGAGAAAGGCTAGAACAATGTCTGTATGAGCCTTTGCCTTGGAAAGAGATGACGCTTGAATTAGAATGTCGTCTAGATAAGGTGCCACTGCAATGCCCCTCGGTCTTAGAACCGTCAGAAGGGACCCTAGCACCTTTGTGAAAATTCTGGGAGCAGTGGCTAAACCAAACGGAAGAGCCACAAACTGGTAATGTTTGTCCAGAAAGGTGAACCTTAGGAACTGATGATGATCTTTGTGGATAGGAATATGTAGGTACGCATCCTTTAAATCCACGGTAGTCATATATTGACCCTCCTGGATTGTAGGTAAAATTGTTCGAATGGTTTCCATCTTGAACGATGGAACTCTGAGAAATTTGTTTAGAATTTTTAAATCCAGAATTGGTATGAAAGTTCCCTCTTTTTTGGGAACTACAAACAGGTTTGAGTAAAACCCCTGACCTTGTTCCACTGTTGGAACTGGGTGTATCACTCCCATCTTTAACAGGTCTTCTACACAATGTAAGAATGCCTGTCTCTTTATTTGGTCGGAAGATAAGCGAGACATGTGGAACCTTCCCCTTGGAGGAAGTTCCTTGAATTCTAGAAGATAACCCTGAGAGACTATTTCTAGTGCCCAGGGATCCGGAACATCTCTTGCCCAGGCCTGAGCAAAGAGAGAGAGTCTGCCCCCTACTAGATCCGGTCCCGAATCGGGGGCTACCCCTTCATGCTGTCTTGGTAGCAGCAGCAGGCTTCTTGGCCTGTTTACCCTTGTTCCAGCCTTGCATTGGTTTCCAAGCTGGCTTAGCCTGGGAAGCGTTACCCTCTTGTCTAGAGGCTGCAGAGTTAGAAGCCGGTCCGTTCCTGAAATTACGAAAGGAACGAAAATTAGACTTATTCTTAGCCTTGAAAGGCCTATCCTGTGGAAGGGCATGGCCCTTCCCCCCAGTGATGTCTGAAATAATTTCTTTCAATTCTGGCCCAAAAAGGGTCTTACCTTTGAAAGGGATATTAAGTAATTTTGTCTTGGAAGATACATCCGCCGACCAAGACTTTAGCCAGAGCGCTCTGCGTGCCACAATTGCAAGCCCTGAATTTTTCGCCGCTAATCTCGCTAATTGCAAAGCGGCATCTAAAATAAAGGAATTAGCTAACTTAAGTGCGTGAATTCTGTCCATGACTTCCTCATATGGAGTCTCCTTATTGAGCGACTTTTCTAGTTCATCGAACCAGAAACACGCCGCCGTAGTGACAGGAATAATGCACGAAATAGGTTGGAGGAGGTATCCTTGCTGAACAAAAATCTTTTTAAGCAAACCCTCCAATTTTTTATCCATAGGATCTTTGAAAGCACAATTGTCCTCAATGGGAATAGTCGTGCGTTTGGCTAGCGTAGAAACTGCCCCCTCAACCTTAGGGACTGTTTGCCATGTGTCCTTCCTTGGGTCGACCATGGGGAACAATTTCTTAAATATAGGAGGTGGGACAAAAGGTATGCCTGGTTTCTCCCATTCCTTAGTCACTATGTCCGCCACCCTTTTAGGTATCGGAAAGGCATCAGGGTGCACCGGAACCTCTAGGAATTTGTCCATCTTGCACAATTTTTCTGGAATGACCAAAGAGTCACAATCATCCAGCGTAGTTAGTACCTCCTTAAGTAATGCGCGGAGATGCTCTAACTTAAATTTAAACGTCACAACATCAGGTTCTGCCTGTTGAGAAACTCTTCCTGAATCAGAAAGTTCTCCTTCCGACAAACCCTCCCTCACTGCCACTTCTGACTGGTGTGAGGGTATGACAGATAAATTATCGTCAGCGCCTTCTTGCTCCACTGTATTTAAAACTGAGCAATCACGCTTTCTTTGAAATGCTGGCATTTTGGATAAGATATTAGCTATAGAATTATCCATTACAGCCGTTAATTGTTGCATAGTAACAAGCATTGGCGCGCTAGATGTACTAGGAATCGCCTGCGCCGGCATAACTGGTATTGACACAGAAGGAGAGGATGAAGAACTATCCCCACTACCTTCATTTGAGGAATCATCTTGGGCAACCTTATTAAATGTGACAGTACTGTCCTTACTTTGTCTGGACGCCATGGCACAATTATCACATACATTTGAAGGAGGGACCACCTTGGCCTCCATACATACAGAACATGATCTATCTGAAGGTACAGACATGTTAGACAGGCTTATACAGGCTATTAATGCAATAAAACCGTTTTTAAACAAAACCGTTACTGTCTCTTTAAATTTTAAACAGAGCACACTTTATTTCTGCACATGTGAAAAACTATGAAAGAAATATCCGATCTTTACCAAATTTGCACCCTAGTGTCTTAATGCCTTAAAAGTATTGCACCCCAATTTACAAGATTGTAACCCCTTAAATGAGGAAACCAGAGCTGTTTAATCAATTAACAACTTTAAAATCACTACAGTCCCAGCCACAGCGTTTGCTGCGACTTCACCTGTCCTTGGGAGTTATACGATACCACAATAAGCCTTCCAGGAACGTTTTTGATGGCCACCAGACCCTCTCACATGAAGCTGCATGTACTGCATGCAAAAGAAACTGCGCAATTATGGCGCGAAAATGAGGCTCTGCCTACTAGAGTGAAAGGCCCTTCCTGACTGGGAAGGTGTCTAAACTATTGCCTGGCGCCTAAAAACGTTCCCCAAATCACAGGTTTTTGAAAAACACTTAAAACCTCCTATAAATAATGAATAAAGCAATCGATTTAGCCCACAAGAGTGTCAACCAGTATATAGCCCATTAATAAGCCTTCATTCTGTTATGAGTCTAAGAAAATGGCTTACCGATCCCAAAGAGGGAAAATGACAGTCTTCTAGCATTACACAGTCTTGTTAGAAATTGGACTAGTCATACCTTAAGCAGAAAAGTCTGCAAACTGTTCCCCCCAACTGAAGTTCTCTGGGCTCAACAGTTCTGCGTGGGAACAGCAATTGATTTTAGTTACTGCTGCTAAAATCATACTCCTCTTTTAAACAGAACTCTTCATCCTTTTCTGTTTTAGAGTAAATAGTACAAACCGGCACTATTTTAAAATGACAAACTCTTGATAGAAGAATGAAAAACTACAACTAAACACCACATACTCTTCACCATCTCCGTGGAGATGCTACTTGTTCAGTGCGGCAAAGAGAATGACTGGGGGGCGGAGCCCGAGGAGGGGCTATATGGGCAGCTTTTGCTGTGCTCTTTGCCATTTCCTGTTGGGGAAGAGAATATTCCCACAAGTAAGGATGACGCCGTGGACCGGACACACCAATGTTGGATTAAAATCTTCTCACAGGAGGTCTTACTCTGAATCCTATTCGGTACCCCCGAGAGACAATGCTCTGAATCCATTGATTTTGGACAGAATTTATCCAAACATCCTTGAAAAACCTTAATCTGCTCCCTACCAGCTGTGCTGGAATGAGGGTCGCACCTTCATGCGGATTTAGGGGCTGACTTTGGTTTCTTAAAAGGCTTGGATTTATTCCAATATGAGGAAGGCTTCCAATTGGAAACAGATTCCTTGGGGGAAGGATTAGGTTTTTGTTCCTTATTTTGACGAAAGGAACGAAAACGATTAGAAGCCTTAGATTTACCCTTAGGTTTTTTATCCTGAGGCAAAAAAACACCTTTCCCCCCAGTAACAGTTGAAATAATAGAATCCAACTGAGAACAAAATAAATTATTACCTTGGAAAGAAAGAGATAGTAATCTAAACTTAGATAACATATCAGCATTCCAAGATTTAAGCCACAAATCTCTTCTAGCTAAAATAGCTAAAGACATGGAACTAACATCAATTTTGACAATATCAAAAATGGCATCACAAATAAAATGATTAGCATGTTGCAGTAAGCGAACAATGCTAGATATGTCAGAATCCAATTCTTGTTGTGCTAAATTCTCCAACCAAAAAGTTGAAGCAGCTGCAACATCAGCCAAAGTAATTGCAGGCCTAAGAAGATGACCTGAATATAAATAGGCTTTCCTTAGATAAGATTCAAGCTTCATATCCAAAGGATCTTTAAAGGAAGTACTATCTTCCATAGGAATAGTGGTTCGTTTAGCAAGAGTAGAAATAGCCCCATCAATTTTAGGGATCTTTTCCCAAAACTCTATTGCAATTGCTGGTAAAGGATACAATTTTTTAAACCTTGCAGAAGGATTAAAAGGAGTACCTGGCTTATTCCATTCCTTAGAAATCTAGTCAGAAATAGCATCAGGAATAGGAAAAACCTCTGGAGTAACCACAGTAGGTTTAAAAACAGCATTTAAACGTTTACTGGTTTTAATATCAAGAGGACTAGCTTCCTCAATATCCAAAGTAATTAACACTTCTTAGCACAAACTTACTTTACCACCTCCATAGGAGGCAAAGTTTGTAAAACTGAATTGTGGGTGTGGTGAGGGGTGTATTTATAGGCATTTTGAGGTTTGGGAAACTTTCCCCTCCTGGTAGGATTGTATATCCCATACGTCACTAGCTCATGGACTCTTGCCAATTACATGAACAAAAGGGATATTTTTTTTCCAAGTTTTAGAGATCCTGTCCAGAAACAAATACTTTCACCACTATTAGGTGGTAAAAGAGTTCATATTAGGTGGGGTCCTGGATTAAATTTAAATTGTTGTTTTTTGTGATGATCTTAGGTTTGTAAGATATGGTGTTCCTAAGATTTATGTAAGTCTGATCTATACTATACTGTTAAGGATAGGTATTTCATTGTCTATGAAGTGGAAAAACATAATTTATGCTTACCTGATAAATTTATTTCTCTTGTAGTGTATCCAGTCCATGGATCATCCATTACTTATGGGATATTAACTCCTCCCCAACAGGAAGTGCAAGAGGATTCACCCAGCAGAGCTGCTATATAGCTCCTCCCCTAACTGCCATTACCAGTCATTCGACCGAAAACATGCAGAGAAAGGAAAACCATAGGGTGCAGTGGTGACTGTAGTTTAATGGAAAAATTACCTGCCTTAAAGTGACAGGGCGGGCCGTGGACTGGATACACTACAAGAGAAATAAATTTATCAGGTAAGCATAAATTATGTTTTCTCTTGTTAAGTGTATCCAGTCCACGGATCATCCATTACTTATGGGATACCAATACCAAAGCTAAAGTACACGGATGACGGGAGGGACAGGCAGGCTCTTTATACGGAAGGAACCACTGCCTGAAGAACCTTTCTCCCAAAAACAGCCTCCGAAGAAGCAAAAGTGTCAAATTTGTAAAATTTGGAAAAAGTATGAAGAGAAGACCAAGTTGCAGCCTTGCAAATCTGTTCAACAGAAGCCTCATTCTTAAAGGCCCAAGTGGAAGCCACAGCTCTAGTAGAATGTGCTGTAATTCTTTCAGGAGGCTGCTGTCCAGCAGTCTCATAGGCTAACCGTATTATGCTACGAAGCCAAAAGGAGAGAGAGGTAGCCGAAGCTTTTTGACCTCTCCTCTGACCAGAATAAACGACAAACAGGGAAGACGTTTGTCGAAAATCCTTAGTTGCCTGTAGATAAAATTTCAGGGCACGGACTACATCTAGATTGTGTAGCAGACGTTCCTTTTTCGAAGAAGGATTAGGACACAAAGATGGAACCACAATCTCTTGATTGATATTCCTGTTCGTGACCACCTTAGGTAGGAACCCAGGTTTAGTACGCAGAACTACCTTGTCTGAATGAAAAATCAGATAAGGAGAATCACAATGTAAGGCAGATAACTCAGAGACTCTTCGAGCCGAGGAAATCGCCATTAAAAACAGAACTTTCCAAGATAACAACTTGATATCAATGGAATGAAGGGGTTCAAACGGAACCCCCTGTAAAACATTAAGAACTAAGTTCAAACTCCATGGTGGAGCAACAGTTTTAAACACAGGCTTGATCCTAGCTAAAGCCTGACAAAAAGCTTGAACGTCCGGAACTTCTGACAGACGTTTGTGTAAAAGAATGGACAGAGCTGAAATCTGTCCCTTTAAGGAACTAGCGGATAAACCCTTTTCTAAACCTTCTTGTAGAAAAGACAATATCCTCGGAATCCTAACCTTACTCCATGAGTAACTCTTGGATTCGCACCAATATAAGTATTTGCGCCATATCTTATGGTAAATCTTTCTGGTAACAGGCTTCCTAGCCTGTATTAAGGTATCAATAACTTTTTTATTAAGGTATCAATAACTTTTGATGTTTGAAGGGACCCTGGATCAGAAGGTCCTGTTTCAGAGGTAGCGACCAAGGTGGACAGGATGACATGTCCACTAGATCTGCATACCAAGTCCTGCGTGGCCATGCAGGCGCTATTAGAATCACTGATGCTCTCTCCTGTTTGATTCTGGCAATCAATCGAGGAAGCATCGGGAAGGGTGGAAACACATAAGCCATCCCGAAGGTCCAAGGTGCTGTCAAAGCATCTATCAGAACCGCTCCCGGATCCCTGGATCTGGACCCGTAACGAGGAAGCTTGGCGTTCTGTCGAGACGCCATGAGATCTATCTCTGGTTTGCCCCAACGTCGAAGTATTTGGGCAAAGACCTCCGGATGAAGTTCCCACTCCCCCGGATGAAAAGTCTGACGACTTAAGAAATCCGCCTCCCAGTTCTCCACTCCCGGGATGTGGATTGCTGACAGGTGGCAAGAGTGAGACTCTGCCCAGCGAATTATCTTTGATACTTCCATCATTGCTAGGGAGCTTCTTGTCCCTCCCTGATGGTTGATGTAAGCTACAGTCGTGATGTTGTCCGACTGAAACCTGATGAACCCCCGAGTTGTTAACTGGGGCCAAGCCAGAAGGGCATTGAGAACTGCTCTCAATTCCAGAATGTTTATTGGTAGGAGACTCTCCTCCTGATTCCATTGTCCCTGAGCCTTCAGAGAATTCCAGACAGCGCCCCAACCTAGTAGGCTGGCGTCTGTTGTTACAATTGTCCAGTCCGGCCTGCTGAATGGCATCCCCCTGGACAGATGTGGCCGAGAAAGCCACCATAGAAGAGAATTTCTGGTCTCTTGATCCAGATTCAGAGTAGGAGACAAGTCTGAGTAATCCCCATTCCACTGACTTAGCATGCACAATTGCAGCGGTCTGAGATGTAGGCGTGCAAAGGGTACTATGTCCATTGCTGCTACCATTAAGCCGATCACCTCCATGCATTGAGCTACTGACGGGTGTTGAATGGAATGAAGGACACGGCATGCATTTTGAAGCTTTGTTAACCTGTCTTCTGTCAGGTAAATCTTCATTTCTACAGAATCTATAAGAGTCCCCAAGAAGGGAACTCTTGTGAGTGGAAAGAGAGAACTCTTCTTTTCGTTCACCTTCCATCCATGCGACCTTAGAAATGCCAGTACTAACTCTGTATGAGACTTGGCAGTTTGAAAGCTTGAAGCTTGTATCAGAATGTCGTCTAGGTACGGAGCTACCGCAATTCCTCGCGGTCTTAGTACCGCCAGAAGAGCACCCAGAACCTTTGTGAAGATTCTCGGAGCCGTAGCCAATCCGAATGGAAGAGCTACAAACTGGTAATGCCTGTCTAGAAAGGCAAACCTTAGATACCGGTAATGATCTTTGTGAATCGGTATGTGAAGGTAAGCATCCTTTAAATCCACTGTGGTCATGTACTGACCCTTTTGGATCATGGGTAAAATTGTCCGAATAGTCTCCATTTTGAACGATGGAACTCTTAGGAATTTGTTTAGGATCTTTAAATCCAGGATTGGCCTGAAAGTTCCCTCTTTTTTGGGAACCACAAACAGATTTGAGTAAAACCCTTGTCCCTGTTCCGCCGTGGAACTGGATGGATTACTCCCATTAATAAAAGCTCTTGTACGCAGCGTAGAAACGCCTCTTTCTTTATTTGGTTTGTTGACAACCTTGACAGATGAAATCTCTCTCTTGGGGGAGAGTATTTGAAGTCCAGAAGGTATCCCTGAGATATTATCTCTAGCGCCCAGGGATCCTGGACATCTCTTGCCCAAGCCTGGGCGAAGAGAGAAAGTCTGCCCCTCACTAGATCCGTTCCCGGATCGGGGGCCCTCAATTCATGCTGTTTTAGGGGCACCAGCAGGTTTCCTGGCCTGCTTGCCCTTGTTCCAGGACTGGTTAGGTCTCCAGCCTTGTCTGTAGCGAGCAACAGATCCTTCTTGTTTTGGAGCAGAGGAAGTTGATGCTGCTCCTGCTTTGAAATTCCGAAAGGAACGAAAATTAGATTGTCTAGCCTTAGGTTTGGCTCTGTCTTGAGGCAGGGCATGGCCTTTACCTCCTGTAATGTCAGCGATAATTTCTTTCAATCCGGGCCCGAATAAGGTCTGCCCTTTGAAAGGTATATTAAGAAATTTAGACTTAGAAGTAACGTCAGCTGACCAGGATTTTAGCCACAGTGCTCTGCGCGCCTGAATGGCGAATCCGGAATTCTTAGCCGTAAGCTTAGTTAAATGTACTACGGCATCTGAAATAAATGAGTTAGCTAACTTAAGAGCTTTAAGCCTGTGTGTAATCTCATCTAATGGAGCTGATTCAAGTGTCCCTTCCAGAGACTCAAACCAAAATGCTGCTGCAGCCGTGACAGGCGCAATGCATGCAAGGGGTTGCAATATAAAACCTTGTTGAACAAACATTTTCTTAAGGTAACCCTCTAACTTTTTATCCATTGGATCTGAAAAGGCACAGCTATCCTCCACCGGGATAGTGGTACGCTTAGCTAAAGTAGAAACTGCTCCCTCCACCTTAGGGATCGTTTGCCATAAGTCCCGTGTGGTGGTGTCTATTGGAAACATCTTTCTAAATATCGGAGGGGGTGAGAACGGCACACCGGGTCTATCCCACTCCTTAGTAACAATTTCAGTAAGTCTCTTAGGTATAGGAAAAACGTCAGTACTCGACGGTACCGCAAAATATTTATCCAACCTACACATTTTTTCTGGTATTGCAACTGTGTTACAATCATTCAGAGCCGCTAACACCTCCCCTAGTAATACACGGAGGTTTTCCAGCTTAAATTTAAAATTTGAAATATCTGAATCCAATCTGTTTGGATCAGAACCGTCAGCCGCAGAATGAAGCTCTCCGTCCTCATGTTCTGCAAGTTGTGACGCAGTATCTGACATGGCCCTAACATTATCAGCGCACTCTGTTCTCACCCCAGAGTGATCACGCTTACCTCTTAGTTCTGGTAATTTAGCCAAAACTTCAGTCATAACAGTAGCCATATCCTGTAATGTGATTTGTAACGGCCGCCCAGATGTACTCGGCGCCACAATATCACGCACCCCCCGAGCGGGAGATGCAGGTACTGACACGTGAGGCGAGTTAGTCGGCATAACTCTCCCCTCGTTGTTTGGTGAAATGTGTCCAATTTGTACAGATTGACTTTTATTTAAAGTAGCATCAATACAGTTAGTACATAAATTTCTATTGGGCTCCACTTTGGCATTAGCACATATAGCACAGATGTCTTCCTCTGAATCAGACATGTTTAACACACTAGCAAATAAACTAGCAACTTGGAAATACTTTTCAAGTAATTTACTATAATATGAAAACGTACTGTGCCTATAAGAAGCACAGAAAGAGTTATGACAGTTGAAAGTTAATAAACTGAAAGGTTATAGCATCAAATCTTTGTAAAAAACACAATTTTAGCAAAGGCTTGTTCCCATTAGCGAAGGATAACTAACCCTGATAGCAGAAAAAAAAGTTACAGAAATAAACGTTTTTTATCACAGTCAACTACAATCTCACAGCTCTGCTGTGAATGATTACCTCCCTCAAAACAAGTTTTGAAGACCCCTGAGTTCTGTAGAGATGAACCGGATCATGCAGGAAATACAATGAGCTTCTGACTGAATTTTTTGACCTCCCCCTCACACACAACAGTGAGAGAGATCAGTAAACTGTCATAAATTAAATAAAACAACTGCCAAGTGGAAAAAAATAATGCCCAAAACATTTTATTCACCCAGTACCTCAGAAAATGAAACGATTTTACATGCCAGCAAAAAACGTTTAAATTAAGTGTTATTAAAGAGCCTGTTGCCAGTCCCTGCAAATTAGGCTAAAGTCTTATGCACACAGTATAATTCCAGTGAAGTGCCATTCCCCAGAATACTGAAGTGTAAAATATACATACATGACAGCCTGATACCAGTTGCTGCTACTGCATTTAAGGCTGAGTTTACATTATATCGGTATGGCAGAATTTTCTCATCAATTCCATTGTCAGAAAATAATAAGCTGCTACATACCTCTTTGCAGATTAATCTGCCCGCTGTCCCCTGATCTGAAGTTTACCTCTCCTCAGATGGCCGAGAAACAGCAATATGATCTTAACTATGCCGGCTAAAATCATAGTAAAAACTCAGGTAGATTCTTCTTCAAATTCTACCAGAGAAGGAATAACACACTCCGGTGCTATTATAAAATAACAAACTTTTGATTGAAGGTATAAAACTAAATATAATCACCATAGTCCTCTCACACATCCTATCTAGTCGTTGGGTGCAAGAGAATGACTGGTAATGGCAGTTAGGGGAGGAGCTATATAGCAGCTCTGCTGGGTGAATCCTCTTGCACTTCCTGTTGGGGAGGAGTTAATATCCCATAAGTAATGGATGATCCGTGGACTGGATACACTTAACAAGAGAAATTTTGTTTTGTATTGTGTATGTGCAACAATAAAAGATCGTAAATAAATTTAATTTTTTTTTTTATAAAATAGAACAGCAAGATGCTCACCTGCTCTGCTGGCATCTGTTGAACTTAAGGTAGGACAGGAAAGCCAGGAGGATGAAGAAGATGAGTATGGACTCAAGGAGGATGAGGCGAGATTGAGTAAGCAAAGAATTCTCTGAAACAAAGGGTAAATTTATTAAGCATCTCACCTGAGGCCACAGTTGGGCATACCGGTGCCATAATAAGTCTGCAGGGCACGCATCTCACCTGAGGCCACAGTTGGGCATACTGGTGCCATAATAAGTCTGCAGTGGCAAGCATCTCACCTGAGGCCATAGTTGGGCATACTGGTGCCATAATAAGTCTGCAGGGCACGCATCTCACCTGAGGCCACAGTTGGGCATACTGGTGCCATAATAAGTCTGCAGTGGCAAGCATCTCACCTGAGGCCACAGTTGGGCATACTGGTGCCATAATAAGTCTGCAGGGCATGCATCTCACCTGAAGCCACAGTTAGAGATAATGGTGCCATAAGTCAGCTGGAGCAAGCGTCACACTTGAGGCCACAGTTTGACATAATGGTGCCATAATGGGCCTACAGGAGTATGCATCTCACCTGAGGCCAGAGTTGGACATAATGGTGCCATAATGGGTCTGCAGGAGTATGCATCTCACCTGATGCCACAGATGGACATAATGGTGCCATAATGGATCTGCAGGAGTATGCATCTCATCTGAGGCCACAGTTGGACATACTGGTGCCACAATGGGTCTGCAGGGGAATCCATCTCACCTGAGGCTACAGTTGGGTATACTAGTGCCATAATGGGTCTGCATCTCACCTTAGGCCACAGTTGGGCATACTGGTGCCACAATGGATCTGCAGGGGCATGCATCTCACCTAAGTATACAGTTGGGCATACGTGTGCGATAATGGGTCTGCAGGGGCATGTATCTCAGCGGAGGTCACAGTTGGGAATACTTGTGTCATAATGGGTCTGTAGTGGCATGCATCTCATGTGAGGCCACAGTTGGACATACTGGTGCCATAATGGGTCTGCAGGAGCATGCATCTCATCTGAGGCCACAGTTGAGCATACTGGTGCCACAATGGGTCTGCAGGGATATGCATCTCACCTGAGACCACAGTTGGGCATACTTGTGTCATAATGGGTCTGTAGTGGCATGTATCTCACGTGAGGCCACAGTTGGACATACTGGTGCCATAATGGGTCTGCAGGAGCATGCATCTCATCTGAGGCCACAGTTGGGCATACTTGTGTCATAATAGGTCTGCAGGGATATGCATCTCACCTGAGGCCACAGTTGGGCATACTTGTGTCATAATGGGTCTGTAGTGCCATGCATCTCACGTGAGGCCACAGTTGGACATACTGGTGCCATAATGGGTCTGCAGGAGCATGCATCTCACGTGAGGCCACAGTTGGGCATACCTGTGCCACAATGGGTCTGCAGGGATATGCATCTCACCTGAGGCCACAGTTGAGCATACTGGTGCCATAATGGGTCTGCCAAGGTTTGTATCTCACCTTAGGCCTCAGATGGGCATACTGGGGCCACAGTAGGTCTGCAGGGGACTGCATCTCACCTGAGGCCACAGTTGGGCATAAGAGTGACATAATGGGTCTGCAGGGGCATGCATTTCAGCTGAGGCCACAGTCAGGTATAATTGTGCAATAATGGGTCTGCAGGGGTATCTTGAGGCCACAGCTGGAAATAATGGTGCCATAATAAGGCTGCAGTGGTATGCACCTCTCAGTCGTTCCATAATGGGTCTGCAGGGGCTTGCATCTCAGCTGAGGCCAGAGATTGTGCAATATACAATAGTATTGTCGCTGGCAGTATGCACTGGAGGAAATTTGAGTTACACATGACAGTTGTAAAATTATATATATATATATATATATATATATATATATATATATATATATATATATATATCATAAATGAAATGTAAGACTTCCCAAATATAGATGTTTTTATAACTCACCAAAAAAAAGCAGGAAGGCAGCTACCAAGCCAGCACATGTAGAGAATCCCAACTCCACCAAAATCATAAACCCTAGAGGTATACACAGTGCTCCAGAAACAGCTGGGAGAAGGCGCAGGGACCACACAGGGACGTTGCTGCTGTATTCTGTGAGAGACACAAGAGTGACAT
The DNA here is from genome assembly GCF_027579735.1 of Bombina bombina. Classification (NCBI taxonomy): domain Eukaryota; kingdom Metazoa; phylum Chordata; class Amphibia; order Anura; family Bombinatoridae; genus Bombina; species Bombina bombina. The sequence goes on from NC_069510.1 coordinate 1,359,931, forward strand.
CAGACCTCTGGCGGGCATTCGTTACATGTCAAAAATCTATTTAAAAATAAACAGAATGCAACTGTAAAATCATGGGATCTTGAACTCACCAGCTCCAATACGGTTCCATGTGAAGTTACCATCAAACCCAGCAAGATAGCCTGGAAAACAAAGAATACTGAATGGTCATATATAGCTGGCACGTGCATCTGTAAACAGGACACAGAAACCGTATCCAGGCTAAACGTATAAACTTTATACTCCAATAATTCTATTAGCATTATATCACAAAGCTACAGCAAGGTGAGAATAAGACAGGCATGGCAACTACTTACCTCCCATGGCTAGCAGCATGTGTCCGAGAGGGGGGCCACTGTCATCCAGGAAAAAAATACGTTTCATGTATAGTGATATAAACTGACCATAATACACCTCATCAAATCTGTCACATGGAGAGAATGTAAGGTTAGTGTGTACAGATACAAAAAGGAATGCATCACATGTGTGCACATGGGCACAGAAAGATTGTCCTAGCCTAATCATTAAAAATTATTCCTACTGTAGGTACGTACAGGAATAGTCACACACATGTATCCTACAGTAGGTACGTACAGGAATGGTCACACACATGTATCCTACAAAAGGTACGTACAGGAATGGTTACACACATGTATCCTACAGTAGGTACGTACAGGAATGGTAACACACATGTATCCTACAGTAGGTACGTACAGGAATGGTTACACACATGTATCCTACAGTAGGTACGTACAGAAATGTTCACACATGTATCCTACAGTAGGTACGTACAGGAATGGTTATACACATGTATCCTATAGTAGGTACGTACAGGAATGGTCACACACATGTATCCTACAAAAGGTACGTACAGGAATGGTTACACACATGTATCCTACAGTAGGTACGTACAGAAATGTTCACACATTTATCCTACAGTAGGTACATACAGGAATGGTTATACACATGTATACTATAGTAGGTACGTACAGGAATGGTAACACACATGTATCCTACAGTAGGTACTTACAGGAATGGTAACACACATGAATCCTACAGTAGGTACGTACAGGAAAGGTAACACACATGTATCCTACAGTAGGTACGTACAGGAATGGTCACACACATGTATCCTACAGTAGGTACGTACAGGAATGGTCACACACATGTATCCTACAGTAGGTACGTACAGGAATGGTCACACACATGTATCCTACAGTAGGTACGTACAGGAATGGTCACACACATGTATCCTACAGTAGGTACGTACAGGAATGGTCACACACATGTATCCTACAGTAGGTACGTACAGGAATGGTCACACACATGTATCCTACAGTAGGTACGTACAGGAATGGTCACACACATGTATCCTACAGTAGGTACTTACAGGAATGGTAACACACATGAATCCTACAGTAGGTACGTACAGGAATGGTAACACACATGTATCCTACAGTAGGTACGTACAGGAATGGTCACACACATGTATCCTACAGTAGGTACGTACAGGAATGGTCACACACATGTATCCTACAGTAGGTACGTACAGGAATGGTCACACACATGTATCCTACAGTAGGTACTACAGTAGGTACGTACAGGAATGGTCACACACATGTATCCTACAGTAGGTACGTACAGGAATGGTTATACACATGTATCCTACAGTAGGTACGTACAGGAATGGTAACACACATGTATCCTACAGTAGGTACGTACAGGAATGGTTATACACATGTATCCTACAGTAGGTACGTACAGGAATGGTTATACACATGTATCCTACAGTAGGTACGTACAGGAATGGTTATACACATGTATCCAACAGTAGGTACGTACAGGAATGGTCACATAGAAGTTAAAGAACATTTGGGTAACAGTGATCATAACATGGTCACATTTGAAATCTCTTTTCATATGCAGTGTTTTAAAGGCTTGACTAAGACTTTTAATTTCAAGAAATCAAAATTCAACGATTTAAGGAAATCATTAAATAATATAAATTGGGACAATGTATTTTCTAATAAAAATACAGAGGATAAATGGATAATATTAAAAAATTTGTTAAATAAATATACATATCAACACATACCATATGGTTATAAAAATAAAAATACTAAGCCGTTATGGCTAAAAAAAATGTGTTAAGAGAAATTAGGAAAAAACGTAGGGCATTTAAATTATTAAAAGAAAATAGTACAGACTAAACATACAATATTTATAAGGAATGTAACAAAGCATGCAAAAAAGCAATCAAATTAGCCAAAATTGAAAATGAAAAATTAACTGCCAAGGATTCTAAGTCTAACCCTAAAAGGTTCTTTAAGTACATAAATAGCAAAAAATTTAAGAAGGATAATATAGGTACATTAAAATGCGTGGAGGGTAGCATGATAAAACATAATTTATGTAAGAACTTACCTGATAAATTCATTTCTTTCATATTAGCAAGAGTCCATGAGCTAGTGACGTATGGGATATACATTCCTACCAGGAGGGGCAAAGTTTCCCAAACCTCAAAATGCCTATAAATACACCCCTCACCACACCCACAAATCAGTTTAACGAATAGCCAAGAAGTGGGGTGATAAGAAAAAAGTGCGTAAGCATAAAAAATAAGGAATTGGAATAATTGTGCTTTATACAAAAAAATCATAACCACCACAAAAAGGGCGGGCCTCATGGACTCTTGCTAATATGAAAGAAATGAATTTATCAGGTAAGTTCTTACATAAATTATGTTTTCTTTCATGTAATTGGCAAGAGCCCATGAGCTAGTGACGTATGGGATAATGACTACCCAAGATGTGGATCTTTCCATGCAAGAGTCACTAGAGAGGGAGGGATAAAATAAAGACAGCCAATTCCGCTGAAAATAATCCACACCCAAAATAAAGTTTAAATTTTATAATGAAAAAAACTGAAAATATAAGCAGAAGATTCAAACTGAAACAGCTGCCTGAAGTACTTTTCTACCAAAAACAGCTTCAGAAGAAGAAAACACATCAAAATGGTAGAATTTAGTAAGAGTAGAGACAGCCCCATCAACCTTAGGGATTTTGTCCCAAAATTCTAATCTGTCAGATGGCACAGGATATAATTGCTTAAAACATTTAGAAGGAGTAAATGAATTACCCAAATTATTCCATTCCCTGGAAATTACTTCAGAAATAGCACCAGGGACAGGAAACACTTCTGGAATAACTACAGGAGATTTAAAAACCTTATTTAAACGTTTAGATTTAGTATCAAGAGGACTAGAATCCTCAATTTCTAATGCAATTAGGACTTCTTTAAGCAAGGAACGAATAAATTCCATTTTGAATAAATATGAAGATTTATCAGCATCAACCTCTGAGACAGAATCCTCTGAACCAGAAGAACCATTATCAGAATCAGAATGATGATGTTCATTTAAAAATTCATCTGAAAAATGAGAAGTTTTAAAAGATGTTTTACGTTTACTAGAAGGAGGAATAACAGACATAGCCTTCTTAATGGATTTAGAAACAATATCTCTTATGTTATCAGGAACACTCTGAGTATTAGATGTTGACAGAACAGCAACAGGTAATGTAACAGTACTAAAGGAAATATTATCTGCATTAGCAAGTTTGTCATGACATTCATTACAAACAACAGCTGGAGGAACAGATACCAAAAGTTTACAGCAGATACACTTAGCTTTGGTAGCTCCAGCACCAGGCAGCGATTTTCCAGAAGTATCTTCTGACTCAGTTTCAACGTGGGACATCTTGCAATATGTAATAGAAAAAACAACATATAAAGCAAAATTGATCAAATTCCTTAAATGACAGTTTCAGGAATGGGAAAAAATGCCAGTGAACAAGCTTCTAGCAACCAGAAGCAATAAATAATGAGACTTAAATAATGTGGAGACAATAGTGACGCCCATATCCGGAACGCCGACACTTTTGGCGCAAAAAACGTCAAAAATGACGCAACTTCCGGCGACACGTATGACGCCGGAAAGAGAAAAAAAAATTTTTGCGCCAAAAAAGTCTGCGCCAAGAATGACGCAATAAAATGAAGCATTTTCAGCCCCCGCGAGCCTAACAGCCCACAGGGAAAAAAGTCAAATTTTAAGGTAAGAAAAAATTGATTAATTCATATGCATTATCCCAAATATGAAACTGACTGTCTGAAATAAGGAACGTTGAACATCCTGAGTCAAAGCAAATAAATGTTTGAATACATATATTTAGAACTTTATAAAAAAGTGCCCAACCATAGCTTAGAGTGTCACAGAAAATAAGACTTACTTACCCCAGGACACTCATCTACATGTAGTAGAAAGCCAAACCAGTACTGAAACGAGAATCAGTAGAGGTAATGGTATATATAAGAGTATATCGTCGATCTGAAAAGGGAGGTAAGAGATGAATCTCTACGACCGATAACAGAGAACCTATGAAATAGACCCCGTAGAAGGAGATCATTGAATTCAAATAGGCAATACTCTCCTCACATCCCTCTGACATTCACTGCACGCTGAGAGGAAAACCGGTCTCCAACCTGCTGTGGAGCGCATATCAACGTAGAATCTAGCACAAACTTACTTCACCACCTCCATAGGAGGCAAAGTTTGTAAAACTGATTTGTGGGTGTGGTGAGGGGTGTATTTATAGGCATTTTGAGGTTTGGGAAACTTTGCCCCTCCTGGTAGGAATGTATATCCCATACGTCACTAGCTCATGGACTCTTGCTAATTACATGAAAGAAATAATGACAGGGAGAAGGCTGAGGTACTAAACCAGTTTTTTTCTTCAGTATACACAAGAGAGGAACCATTGAATGATACTTTGGAACAGAATAGAACATGCCAGTCCATACCACTAACTGGGTTTTGCTTAGAGGATATCAGGAAAAAACTGGAAAATATTAAGGTAAATAAAACTCTAGGCCCAGATGGAATACACCCAAGGGTGTTAAGGGAATTTAGCACTGTTATAGACAAACCTTTACTCTTAATTTTTCAAGACTCATTATCCTCAGGCATGGTACCCCAGGATTGGCGTAAAGCTGATGTGGTGCCACTCTTCAAAAAGGGAAGCAGGGATGATCCAGGAAGCTATAGACCAGTTAGTCTGACATCAATAGTGGGGAAGATATTTGAAGGGATTATAAGGGATTATATTGATGACCATATTCGTGTAAACAAGATTATGAGTTCTAATCAGCATGGCTTTAGGAGAAATAGATCATATCAAACAAATCTAATTATATTCTACGAGGAAGTAAGTAAAAATATAGATAAAGGGGAATCAGTTGATGTGATATACTTAGATTTTGCAAAGGCATTTGATACAGTGCCACATGAGAGATTAATGCACAAAATTAAGGGACTGGGAATAGCTGAAAATGTTATCTCATGGATAAATAATTGGATAAAAGATAGGGAGCAACGAGTAGTAGTAAATGGATCATACTCAGATTGGACAAAGGTAATCAGTGGCGTCCCCCAGGGATCAGTACTGGGCCCTGTTCTTTTTAATATTTTTATAAATGACTTGGAGCAAGGATTAAATAGCGACATCTCTATTTTTGCAGATGATACTAAGTTAAGTAAGGTCATTAGGTCAGAGCAGGACGAACTCTCTTTACAAAGGGATTTGCTAAAAATAGAACTATGGGCTAGTGAATGAAAAATGAGATTTAATACGGAAAAATGCAAGGTTCTACATTTTGGAAGTAAAAATAAGCAGGCTACGTATTTTTTAAATGGGACAAGACTTAGCCAAACACAGGAGGAAAGGGATTTGGGAGTAGTAATAGATAACAAGCTAAAGATGAGTGCACAATGCAGGGCAGCGGCTTCAAAGGCTAATAAGATACTAGCATGTATTAAAAGAGGCATTGATTCAAGGGAGGAAAGCATAATTCTGTCATTATATAAAGCCCTGGTAAGACCTCACCTTGAGTTTGGAGTGCAGTTCTGGGGACTGATTGCTAAAAAAGATATTGCAGAACTAGAAAAAGTTCAGAGAAGGGCCACAAAGCTAATAAGGGGATTGGAGAAATTAACCTATGAGGAGAGGCTAGCCAAACTGGGTCTGTTCTCTTTAGAAAAAAGGCGCTTGAGAGGTGACATGATTACTTCATATAAATATATTCAAGGCCCATATACAGAGATGGCAGAAGCTCTGTTTATTCCAAGAAAATTGTTTCTTACAAGAGGTCATAATTTAAGGTTGGAGGAAAGGAGATTTAATCTCCTGCAACGGAAACGTTTTTTCACTGTAAGAGCAATAAAATTGTGGAACTCATTACCAAAGGAGGTAGTGAATGCCAATACCATAGATACATTTAAAAATAGTCTGGATACATTTCTGTATATAAACAAAATTCATGGATATGATTGCTAGTATTAAATGGGTCACATTTTAATGGGGTTATTTAAGCTTAACTGGAGCTTTTTGTAAGTATTTTAGATTTGTATAGGTTAAACTCGATGGACTTCAGTCTTTTTTCAACCTTATCTACTATGTTACTATGTTACACACATGTATCCTACAGTACGTACGTACAGGAATGGTTATACACATGTATCCTACATTAGGTACATACAGGAATGGTCACACACACAAACACATGTATCCTACAGTAGGTACGTACAGGAATGGTCACACACATGTATCCTACAGTAGGTACGTACAGGAATGGTCACACACATGTATCCTACAGTAGGTACGTACAGGAATGGTCACACACATGTATCCTACAGTAGGTACGTACAGGAATGGTCACACACATGTATCCTACAATAGGTACGTACAGGAATGGTCACACACATTTATCCTACAGTAGGTACGTACAGGAATGGTTACACACATGTATCCTACAGTAGGTACGTACAGGAATGGTTACACATATGTATCCTACAATAGGTACGTACAGGAATGGTCACACACATTTATCCTAAAGTAGGTACGTACAGTAATGGTTACACACATGTATCCTACCGTAGGAACGTACAGGAATGGTCACACATACACACACATGTATCCTACAGTAAGTACGTACAGGAATGGTTATACACATGTATCCTACAGTAGGTACGTACAGGAATGGTTACAAACATGTATCCTACAGTAGGTACGTACAGGAATGGTCACACACACATTTATCCTACAGTAGGTAGGTATAGGAATAGTCACACACACATGTATCTTACAGTAGGTACGTACAGGAATGGTCACACACACATGTATCCTACAGTAGGTACGTACAGGAATGGTTATACACATGTATCCTACAGTAGGTACGTACAGGAATGCATACACACATTTATCCTATAGTAGGTACGTACAGAAATGTTCACACATGTATCCTACAGTAGGTACGTACAGGAATGGTTATACACATGTATCCTACAGTAGGTACGTACCAGAATGGTTATACACATGTATCCTACAGTAGGTACGTACAGCAATGGTCACACACACACACACGTATCCTACAGTATATACATACAGGAATGGTCAAACACACACACACATGTATCCTACAGTAGGTACATACAGGAATGGCCACACACGCGTATCCTACAGTAGGTACGTACAGGAATGGTTACACACATGTATCCTACAGTAGGTACATACAGGAATGGTCAAACACACACACATGTATCCTACAGTAGGTACATACAGGAATGGCCACACACTTATCCTACAGTAGGTACGTACAGGAATGGTCACACACATGTATCCTACAGTAAGTACGTACAGGAATGGTTATACACATGTATCCTACAGTAGGTACGTACAGGAATGGTCACACACACACATGTATCCTACAGTAGGTACATACAGGAATGGTTATACACATGTATCCTACAGTAGGTACATACAGGAATGGTTATACACATGTATCCTACAGTAGGTACGTACAGGAATGGTTACACACATTTATCCTATAGTAGGTACGTACAGAAATGTTCACACACATGTATCCCACAGTAGGTACGTACAGGAATGGTTACACACAGGTATCCTACAGTAGGTACGTACAGGAATGGTTATGCACATGTATCCTACAGTAGGTACGTACCGGAATGGTTATACACATGTATCCTACAGTAGGTACGTACAGGAATGGTCACACACATATGTATCCTACAGTAGGTACGTGCAGGAATGGTTATACACATGTATCCTACAGAAGGTACGTACAGAAATGTTCACACATGTATCCTACAGTAGGTACGTACAGGAATGGTTACACACATGTATCCTACAAAAGGTACGTACAGGAATGGTTACACACATGTATACTATAGTAGGTACGTTCAGGAATGGTTATACACATGTATACTATAGTAGGTACGTGCAGGAATGGTTACACACATGTATCCTACAGTAAGAACGTAAAGGAATGGTCACACACACACATGTATCCTACAGTAAGTGCGTACAGGAATGGTCACACACATTTATCCTACAGTAGGTGCGTACAGGAATGGTTACACACATGTATCCTACAGTAAGTACGTACAGGAATGGTCAAACACATTTATCCTACAGTAGGTACGTACAGGAATAGTCACACACATATGTATCCTACAGCAGGTACTTACAGGAATGGTTACACACATGTATCCTACAGTAGGTGCGTACAGGAATGGTTACACACATGTATCCTACAGTAAGTACGTACAGGAATGGTCACACACATTTATCCTAAAGTAGGTACATACAGGAATGGTCACACACATTTATCCTACAGTAGGTACGTACAGGAATAGTCACACACATGTATCCTATAGTAGGTACCTACAGGAATGGTCACACACATGTATCCTACAGTAGGTACTGTAGTGTTGTGCTTACTTCCTGGTTTGGTCAAAGGGCACATTGAGGCTTCCATACAAAGATGATGTCATCAAGTGGGCTGTGCTTAGAATCAGTACAGTTCAGAGAAGCCATCTTGTGACAGTTTGTGATGCAGTTATAAAGTACTAGGATTGAACCTGAGCTCTGACAATTGCTGATACTAATAAATGTAATGTCAGCTACAGATCACTGCAGAGGATACAGCATCAGTCAGTCAGGAAGAGTAAGAACTGTCAGTTACACATTATAAGTTATATTGCAGTTATACAGTTAACAGTTATACAGTTATCAGTTACCCTGGATTACTATTATAGTGCTGCATACACAGTGTACAGGACTGCTAATATAAGGAGTGCAGCAGCCATTCATTATAAAGGACTATATATGTGTATCTATCCATATTAGTGTGTGCAAATCCACAGGAGCACCTTGCTATGTCATGCAGTAAATAAAGTGCCAGTTTACATTTAGAAGTTGCAAGTGCATTATTCATATAAAGAGTTAATGTTTGCTATGTAAGGACATTACATCTGGCGATGAGTATACTACCACAAACTCACGCTATAATGGCTGTATTTGGAGCATTGAAAGAATTTGACCCTGACACAGATAACTGGGTTTCCTGGACTGAAAGGCTACAGCAGTATTTACTTGCCAATGACATTGGAGATACTAAGTCTGTTGCTGTCTGTCTGACAACTATTGGTGCTAAAACATATGAGATTCTAAAAGATCTGCTACACCCAGAAAAGCCAGCCACCAAGTCTTTGTCTGAAATAATACAGATCTTAACACAACATTTCCAACCACGGCCATTAGAGATTGCTGAGCGGTTCAAGTTTTATAGCAGGCGCCAAGGGGTACAAGAGACTGTATCTACATTTACAATCAGTTTAAAGAAATTGGCTAGCACCTGTGCTTTTGGGGAGTATCTGAATATTGCCCTTAGAGATCAGTTTGTTATGGGTATCAGTACAGAATCTATTCAAAGGCGACTTTTGACAGAGGAGAGCCTGACCTTCCATAAAGCAGTAGAGATTGCTTCTGTTTTGGAACAGGCCACACGAGACACTAGTTTACTGCAGACGCATTCTCACACTAAGGAAGAACAGGTATTTTTCTCTAATGTGAAGCAACAGACTAAACCAGCCAGTAAATATTCAGCAAAAGCAGCATCGCCTATTAACTGTTACAGATGTGGAGCACAGAATCATGTAGCTTCTGAATGCAGATTTAAAAATGCTCGTTGTCATGGCTGTGGTAAAATAGGACACTTAAAGAAGGCTTGCAGAGGATCTCAGCAGAGTGTCTCAAGCAAAACTCATAAGAAGGGAAATTACCACATGGCTTATAAGGGAGCCACATCAGATTCAGAAGAGGAAATGACTGTTCAGAGTTTGACTGTATACACCATGACAGCAGGGTCTGAGCCTTTGACCGTTCATGTTAATATTGAAGGAAAAGATTTGACCATGGACTTAGATATTGGGGCTGCAGTTTCAGTTATGACAATTAAAGATTGGAAACAGCTGAAAATTCCAGTATTGCTGCAGCCCACTACCTTGAAGCTACACACATACTCCAGAGAAGTCTTGACGCCACTGGGGTGTGCATCTGTATCTGTGTGTACAAACAGTAAAACTGCCAATCTTACACTATATATACTAAAATCAGGTGGCCCACCTCTTTATGGAAGGGACTGGATACGGGCCCTTGGCATGCCTGAGAGCCTCAAAAACAGTGAAGTTCATCATATTGGAGTTGATCGTGCCCAGTGGATTCAAAACATTAAGACCAAATATGCCCCGGTGTTTGAAAGTGTTCTGGGAAAAGTTAAGAACAAAAGGGTACGGTTACAGTTAAAACCTGGAGCAAGGCCAAAGTTTTTCAAAGCACGAACTGTGCCATTCGCTTTAAGGGCAGGAGTTGATGCTGAACTGAGGAGGTTAGAAGAGTTAAAGATTATAACCCCAGTGCATCGTAGTGAGTGGGCTTCTCCTATTGTACCGGTAAGAAAGAAAGATGGACAGATCCGAATATGTGGAGACTTTAGGATGGTGTTGAATGAACAGTTAGCAGTGGATAAGTATCCATTACCAAGAACAGAAGAGATTTTTGCTAACTTAGCTGGGGGACAACATTTCACAAAGATTGATTTAAAAAATGCTTACCTTCAACTTGAAGTACATCCAGATTCCCGCAGGTTACTCACCATCAATACTCACCGTGGTTTATTTCAATATAATCGTATGGTCTTTGGCATTGCTCCTGCACCAGCCATCTGGCAACGCACCATGGAAGAACTGTTAAATGGACTACCCTATGTCCAATGCCTTTTAGATGACATGTTAATCACGGGCAGGACAGAGGAAGAACATCGACACAATGTAGAGAGGGTACTGCAGCGGCTAATGACCTACGGGTTGAAGGTCAACTTGGAGAAGTGTGCTATCATGCGTGACAAATTAGAATTTTGTGGCCATGTTATAGATTGTCATGGTCTACACACTGCTGATGACAAAGTCAAGGCCTTGCAAGAAGCTCCTATACCACAGAATGCATCACAACTACGATCATACCTTGGTCTCCTTAACTATTACCACCGTTTTCTTCCCCAGCTAGCCCATAAGTTACACCCACTACATCAGCTTCTTGAGACAAATCGATCCTGGTTGTGGAGCAGTGAATGCAATAAAGCCTTCCAGGAATCCAAGAACCTACTCCTGTGTTCCCGCATGTTAATGCACTATGATCTTCAGAAACCACTCATGATAGCATGTGATGCTTCGCCTTATGGTTTAGGGGCTGTATTGTCACACACAATGCCAGATGGGACAGACCGACCGGTAGCCTTTGCTTCCCGTTCTCTAACGACGGCAGAGAAGAACTATTCCAAATTAGACAAGGAAGCATTGGCCATTGTATGGGCTGTTAAGAAGTTCCATAACTATATTTATGGGAGACAATTTACTCTTAACTGACCATAAACCACTGCTGACCATCTTTAATCCAAGGAAAGGAATTTCAACCACTACAGCGGCTAGATTGCAAAGGTATGCTCTAACTTTGGGGGCATATCATTACTGCATCAAATACCGGGCCCATGATTTCCTTGGCAATGCTGATGCCATGTCCAGGCTTCCACTAATGAATTCCTTACCAGTTGTTCAAGAAAGCCTTCCAAGTGTGTGTTTTACGGGTATAGTACATGCCAAACAAATTGCAAAGGAGACAGCTTGTGATACTGAATTACAACTTCTGGCAAAGTACTTGAGAGATGGCTGGCCAAGAACTGGCTGTGATGTGCAGCGAGCATACATATTACGAGCGAAAGAACTCACACTCAGAAATGGATGTATTTTATGGGGTGAGAGAGTTCTGGTTCCTAATGGGATACGGCAAGCTACGTTAAAACTCCTTCATGAAGGACACCCAGGCATTGTCAGAATGAAACAGAAGGCTAGGGGTCATGTTTGGTGGCCGGCCATTGAGAACTATGTTATGGCATGCAAAGGGTGTGTTCAAGCTCAAGGACAGCTTCCACGAGGAGCTGTACAACCATGGGACTGGCCTACTACTCCTTGGGAGAGACTACATTTGGACTTTGCCGGTCCTATTGATGGAATCTCATACTTAATCATAATTGATGCACACTCTAAGTGGCCAGAAGTAATTCCAATGACAAGGACTACAACTACTGAAGTCATATCAGCATTAGAAAGACTGTTTTCAGTATTTGGGTTGCCAAGAAAACTGGTCACAGACAATGGTCCCCAGTTTGTGTCACAAGACTTCCAGAATTTTTTACATACGAATGGAATTCACCATCATCGGACGGCACCATATCACCCAGCCACCAACGGGCAAGCAGAGAGATTTGTCCAAACCTTTAAAAGGGCACTGAAAGCGCTTAAAGCAGAGAAGCAGGTTAATACTAAAAACATTTTACAATTTTTGCAACAAAATAGGGTTACTCAACACCCCACCACGGGAGTTGCCCCAGCTCAACTATTGTTTGGCAGGAAGATCCGTACAAAGCTGGATTTAATCACACCAGATGTAGCAGAAACAGTCCGCATCATGCAAGATAAAATGAGAGTAGGAAAACCTTCACGGACCTATACAGAAGGAGGCTTTGTTTGGTATAGGGTGTACCATACAGAGGAATAATGGGCACCAGGTGTTGTTGCCCAGGTTGAGGGCCCAAAGATGTATGTTATAACCACTCCATCAGGTGTGTGTCGCCGCCATGTGAACCAACTACGACCACGGCTAGAGAGGAGAGAACAGGCTGGTGAGGACCATCACATAAAAATGCAATCAGACAATGACTTTGATATCTGGGGTGGTGTTTGGCATGATCCAAACACAGGCTCCGACTCAACTACAGAAGATGACTCAGAAATACCAGCCTCAGTAGAAGAACCTTGTAATGATGAGTCAGGAAATTCTATCCAGGACCACAATAGTCATGCTCGTACTCCCAGGCAACGAACACCTGTTGTTCGTTGGTCTCCTGAAGTTAATCTCAGAGACACTCGCCGGAGACAACATGCAACATATCAGAGAAACTTTCGTCAACGTAAGAAACAAGAAGCAGCTTTCACGTCCACAATACAAGAGGATGCTGGAGAAGACTGATTTATCTTACGGTTGTTGTTGTGCAGTTAAGTTTATTTAAAAAAAAAAATAAATAAGTAGGAAAGGAGATGTAGTGTTGTGCTTACTTCCTGGTTTGGTCAAATGGCACATTGAGGCTTCCATACAAAGATGATGTCATCAAGTGGGCTGTGCTTAGAATCAGTACAGTTCAGAGAAGCCATCTTGTGACAGTTTGTGATGCAGTTATAAAGTACTAGGATTGAACCTGAGCTCTGACAATTGCTGATACTAATAAATGTAATGTCAGCTACAGATCACTGCAGAGGATACAGCATCAGTCAGTCAGGAAGAGTAAGAACTGTCAGTTACTCATAAGTTATATTGCAGTTATACAGTTAACAGTTATACAGTTATCAGTTACCCTGGATTACTATAGTGCTGCATACACAGTGTACAGGACTGCTTATATAAGGAGTGCAGCAGCCATTCATTATAAAGGACTATATATGTGTATCTATCCATATTACTGTGTGCAAATCCACAGGAGCACCTTGCTATGTCATGCAGTAAATAAAGTGCCAGTTTACATTTAGAAGTTGCAAGTGCATCATTCATATAAAGAGTTAATGTTTGCTATGTAAGGACATTACAGGTACGTACAGGAATGGTCACACACATGTATCCTATAGTAGGTACGCACAGGAATGGTCACACACATGTATCAGATAGTAGGTACGTACAGGAATGGTCACACACATATGTATCCTACAGTAGGTACTACAGGAATGGTTACACACATGTATCCTACAGTAGGTACGTACAGGAATGGTTGCACACATGTATCCTACAGTAAGTACGTACAGGAATGGTCGCACACATGTATCCTACAGTAAGTACGTACAGGAATGGTCGCACACATGTATCCTACAGTAAGTACGTACAGGAATGGTCGCACACATGTATCCTACAGTAAGTACGTACAGGAATGGTCACACACATTTATCCTACAGTAGGTACGTGCAGGAATGGTCACACACATGTATCCTATAGTAGGTACCTACAGAAATGGTCACACACATGTATCCTATAGTAGGTACCTACAGGAATGGTTAAACACATTTATCCTACAGTAGGTACGTACAGGAATGGTCACACACATATGTATCCTACAGTAGGTACGTACAGGAATGGTTACACACATGTATCCTACAGTAGGTACGTACAGGAATGGTTACACACATGTATCCTACAGTAAGTACGTACAGGAATGGTCACACACATGTATCCTATAGTAGGTACCTACAGGAATGGTCACACACACATGTATCCTATAGTAGGTACGTACAGGAATGGTCACACACATGTATCCGAAAGTAGGTACGTACAGGAATGGTTTTACACATTTATCCTACAGTAGGTACTTACAGGAATGGTCACACACATATGTATCCTACAGTAGGTACATACAGGAATGGTCACACACATGTATCCTATAGTAGGTACCTACAGGAATGGTCACACACATGTATCCTATAGTAGGTACCTACAGGAATGGTCACACACATGTTTCCTATAGTAGGTACGTACAGGAATGGTCACACACATGTATCCGATAGTAGGTACGTACAGGAATCGTCACACACATATGTATCCTACAGTAGGTACGTACAGGAATGGTTACACACATGTATCCTACAGTAGGTACGTACAGGAATGGTTAAACACATTTATCCTACAGTAAGTACGTACAGGAATGGTCACACACATGTATCCTACAGTAAGTACGTACAGGAATGGTCACACACATGTATCCTATAGTAGGTACGTACAGGAATGGTCACACACATGTATCCGATAGTAGGTACATACAGGAATAGTTGCACACATGTATCCTATAGTAGGTACGTACAGGAATGGTCACATACATATGTATCCTACAGTAGGTACGTACGGGAATGGTCACATACATATGTATCCTACAGTAGGTACGTACAGGAATGGTTACACACATGTATCCTACAGTAAGTACGTACAGGAATGGTCACACACATGTATCCTACAGTAAGTACGTACAGGAATGGTCACACACATGTATCCTATAGTAGGTACGTACAGGAATGGTCACACACATGTATCCGATAGTAGGTACATACAGGAATAGTTGCACACATGTATCCTATAGTAGGTACGTACAGGAATGGTCACACACATGTATCCTATAGTAGGTACCTACAGGAAGGGTCACACACACACATGTATCCTATAGTAGGTACGTACAGGAATGGTCACACACATGTATCCGATAGTAGGTACGTACAGGAATGGTTATACACATTTATCCTACAGTAGGTACGTACAGGAATGGTCACACACATATGTGTCCTACAGTGGGTACATACAGGAATGGTTACACACATGTATCCTACAGTAGGTACGTACAGGAATGGTTACACACATGTATCCTACAGTAGGTATGTACAGGAATGGTTATACACATGTATTCTACAGTAGGTACGTACAGGAATGGTTACACACATGTATCCTACAGTAAGTACGTACAGGAATGGTAATACACATGTATCCTACAGTAAGTACGTACAGGAATGGTTATACACATGTATCCTATAGTAGGTACTGTAACGGTACCAACAGGATACCAAGGGTTAACACCAGGGAACAATGTCCTGCATAGGGAATCAGCAACTCACAACCCAGCCAGTTTTCTGGTTTAAAACAGAATGACATTTATTAAAAGGCTATGCCTAGTATTTATGCAGGTCTGACCCCCCAGATGGGGGGTTGAAAGAATGTTGTACATTAGATGGAGGGACCACACCCTTGGACAGGCCACAAGAGAATCACATTACTTTACTTAGGCAGATAACAACTTAAACACAAGACACATTTGGCTTTTCTTATCACCTAGGCGTCTGCCCTCTGAGGGTGATTAAACAATGGACTGTTTATCACTAACTTTAATGACAGTGCACAATAGCTGAGGCTAGTAACCTTGTCGTTCAAGAATAGCTTCTTAAAGCTGAACACAGTTAACTCCTTCAGTACTGACAGAAGGGTCTGTCACATCTACATAGCACACAATACAGCCTATAGACAACCTTTCTTACATTATAGTCCAGAAGTGGCTAGGTTTGCCACAATGCTCCCCCAGAACCAAGCCGGCATACACAGTCTGATCCCAACGGATCGGCTTGGGGATGTCCGGGGAAGTACTCACAGATCACTTTTCAAGTTCAGTTTGTCTGGACAATCCGTCGGCGTTACCGTTTTGTTTCCCTGGGCGGTAATGGATTGTAAAGTCGAAGGGCTGCAGCACCAAACTCCAGCGCAGCAGCCTGGCATTGTCCCCGGCCACACGGTTCAGCCACACCAACGTGTTGTGATCTGTGAGTAAGGAAAAAGGTTGTCCATACAGGTACGGCTGCAACTTTTTGAGGGCCCACACCACGGCCAGGCATTCTTTTTCGATGGCGGCGTAGCTTACTTCACGGGGCAACAACTTTCGGCTCAAGTAAGCTACAGGGTGTTCTCCGCCATCTGCTCCAACTTGGCTCAGCACTGCCCCCACTCCAAACATCGAAGCGTCTCTGCGGTAAACTGGGTGCCCCTATCCGGGAAAATATTTTTATTAAGGCTTCAGCTACCGTCTCTGCATGGATGTTGGAGAGAGCTAAGAATTAAGAGAAAAATCACCCAGCGCCTGTTGATATTGACCCTTGGCTGAGATAAATTGACCCCTAGTGGTCAATAGACAAACAATCAAACTAATAGAAAAGTATATCAAAGCGCCAACAATGGAGGCAGGGTCTTAAGCTTAAATTAAATTTCTTTAACAATATTTATTACAATAATGGTTAAAAATCCATTTCTGGAAGATATTAAAATATTAAAACAATTTGAATTAACAATTTTCACAGTAAACTTTACTATTCAGTCTAAAAATGACTATTTTCCACGTAGATCTTACTCAAAGTCCTTACAAAGAATAAGATTTATGTATTTATATAAAAAACACCTTGGATTGATGTCTCCAATTACGTACAATTGTGGAGTAAAAAATCAATAAAAAGTCCTTATATATTCCTCATGGATCCATGTTAACAATCTAAAATACTGACGATATTAACAATCTTTTTAGGCAGGTTAAGCCAATTCTTTGGTTATTAAAGATTTAGACGCCCACCTACTACTTAGGTATGATGGGATTCTGATTCCCCTTTAGGCTTATGTAATTGTATTCCGTGCCTATTTCTACAACACTAATTTGGGCTGTGACTTACCACAACATAAGCTCATCTGGTAGATATGGTTACACAATGATTCTTATAATTTGGGCTGTGACTTACCACAACATAAGCTCATCTGGTAGATATGGTTACACAATGATTCTTATAATATCAACCACTTTTGTTTTCTGCGCGGGTAACCGCTATGGTTCAGCAGGTTACCGCTATTTAAATTGCTTGTCAAAAAAATGAAGCGATCTCTATTACAAGACTGTTACAACATAAGCTTGTCTGGTAAAGCCTGTTGCACAATAATTCCTATATTAGATAAACACTTTTATTTTCTGAGCGGGTTACCGCTATTGTTCAGCGTGTGGCTGCTATTTCGATCACCATTTAAAGAGGATGGGGTTACTGTGTGACTAGTGCAATCAAATAAACCGTGTGAAAAATATTCCACTGGAAAAAATAAATTAATAAACGTGTGCAAATTAATCCACTGTATAAAATATTCAACTGTGAGTGAAACCTTGAAATAATGTAAAACAAACTCAAATTCAACTGTGTGCTTATCTTTCAAATAAATTTTTCAAAGACAAAAACAAATCTGGCAAGACTCAGTTCAATGTGCTTTCCTTAAATGCTAGCGTGATATTGAACTTGTATGCCGTGAACATATTCAATCTAAAATAATAGTGACACTAAAATGTGTGCGGCTTTCCATAATCCAGTATGAATGTCAATAATAAATGTCAATTTACAAGATTACTATAAACGACTGATTTGAAAAAGTTCTGAACCTTAGTCCTTAATGGTGTGGGTAAGTCCCCAGATGGTAATATGTTCCCAGGACCAGTGTGGTTGCCAATGTTCCTTTTCAGTTCGTATGTGTGCTGTTCTTCTGTATACCTGCGGTTAATCCTTCAGCTTCTTAAATATCTACAACTTTGTACAGCTCGATCCCTGATTTTTGTAAAAGATCATCAACAAACAAGACGGAATGGAAAACTGTTAAATGATGACCACAAAGATGCAATTGCAGCTTGAAACCCTGCACTACAGCATTAGTAATCACGTGATTTACACGTTCAATTTCAGCGACGTATCTCTATCACGCACGTGATTACTAATGCTGTAGTGCAGGGTTTCAAGCTGCAATTGCATCTTTGTGGTCATCATTTAACAGTTTTCCATTCCGTCTTGTTTGTTGATGATCTTTTACAAAAATCAGGGATCGAGCTGTACAAAGTTGTAGATATTTAAGAAGCTGAAGGATTAACCGCAGGTATACAGAAGAACAGCACACATACGAACTGAAAAGGAACATTGGCAACCACACTGGTCCTGGGAACATATTACCATCTGGGGACTTACCCACACCATTAAGGACTAAGGTTCAGAACTTTTTCAAATCAGTCGTTTATAGTAATCTTGTAAATTGACATTTATTATTGACATTCATACTGGATTATGGAAAGCCGCACACATTTTAGTGTCACTATTATTTTAGATTGAATATTTTCACGGCATACAAGTTCAATATCACGCTAGCATTTAAGGAAAGCACATTGAACTGAGTCTTGCCAGATTTGTTTTTGTCTTTGAAAAATTTATTTGAAAGATAAGCACACAGTTGAATTTGAGTTTGTTTTACATTATTTCAAGGTTTCACTCACAGTTGAATATTTTATACAGTGGATTAATTTGCACACGTTTATTAATTTATTTTTTCCAGTGGAATATTTTTCACACGGTTTATTTGATTGCACTAGTCACACAGTAACCCCATCCTCTTTAAATGGTGATCGAAATAGCAGCCACACGCTGAACAATAGCGGTAACCCGCTCAGAAAATAAAAGTGTTTATCTAATATAGGAATTATTGTGCAACAGGCTTTACCAGACAAGCTTATGTTGTAACAGTCTTGTAATAGAGATCGCTTCATTTTTTTGACAAGCAATTTAAATAGCGGTAACCTGCTGAACCATAGCGGTTACCCGCGCAGAAAACAAAAGTGGTTGATATTATAAGAATCATTGTGTAACCATATCTACCAGATGAGCTTATGTTGTGGTAAGTCACAGCCCAAATTAGTGTTGTAGAAATAGGCACGGAATACAATTATATAAGCCTAAAGGGGAATCAGAATCCCATCATACCTAAGTAGTATGTGGGCGTCTAAATCTTTAATAACCAAAGAATTGGCTTAACCTGCCTAAAAAGATTGTTAATATCGTCAGTATTTTAGATTGTTAACATGGATCCATGAGGAATATATAAGGACTTTTTATTGATTTTTTACTCCACAATTGTACGTAATTGGAGACATCAATCCAAGGTGTTTTTTATATAAATACATAAATCTTATTCTTTGTAAGGACTTTGAGTAAGATCTACGTGGAAAATAGTCATTTTTAGACTGAATAGTAAAGTTTACTGTGAAAATTGTTAATTCAAATTGTTTTAATATTTTAATATCTTCCAGAAATGGATTTTTAACCATTATTGTAATAAATATTGTTAAAGAAATTTAATTTAAGCTTAAGACCCTGCCTCCATTGTTGGCGCTTTGATATACTTTTCTATTAGTTTGATGTTGGAGAGAGCAATGGCCTCGGGGTACCTAGTGGCGTAGTCCACCACGGTTAAAATGTACCTCTTCCCGGAGGGACTGGGCTTGGGTAGTCACAGGGTTAACATCAGCGGGACCCATGGGAGCATAGGCAGAAACAAGGGGGGCCAAGTCATTCCCAAGGAGAACATCAGCAGGTAAGTCCTTCTTGACCCCCACATTCACAGGTCTAGCACCCACTCCCCAATCCAAATGTACCCTGGCAACAGGTAGGCGGAACACAGTGCCCCCTGCTACCCTCACAGCCACAGTGTCTCCAGTGTGCTGTTTCTCAGACACCAAGTTCTCTTGAAGCAAGGTCATGGTAGCACCAGTATCCCGTAGACCACTGACCTCCTTCCCATTCACTTTAACCCGTTGCCGGTTATTCCGGTGGGCAGCTTGCACGGGGTCTGCTTCATGTAGGCTGCCCCAGCATTCTTGCGCCTCTACGTAGCGGGCCGCAGGCTGAGGATTACGTGGGATTCCGCCGGCGGGTCTTCTCCAGGACTGTGCTTGATTTGCTGCGTTTATGGGACACTCTGGTCTTTTGTGCCCTAGTTGCTTACATCCAAAGCACCGAATAAGTTGTGAGTAGCCCCGCGAATCGAACCGGGCTCTCTGAGGGTAGTTCGTGGCCGGAGGCCGTGTGGTATAGCGGTGCGCCGGGGGCTGGTAACTGGCAGCTGCTGGGGTGACTGGGGGTCTGTACTCCACTATAGCAGTGGGCAATCGGTATACCGCTCCCCCTGCCCCTCGTACTGCCACGGATCCGCCAGTGTGTGCTGTATCCGGCACCAAATGGGGAGCTATCAGGGTTAAAGTAGCTCCCGAATCCCGAAGTCCCTGGACCTACTTCCCCTCTACGGTCACCAGCTGGCGGTGATGTTGCCGGTTATCGGTGGCCCGGACCGACATCACCTCATGCAGAATTCCCAGGGGTTCCTCGGCTTGGGTGCTCAACACCTCATGAGCGGCTGGCTCCGTTTGGTAATGGTGAGCAGCCGCCCTTGGGGCCAGGTTCTCATTTCCCTCTGGTATAGGGTCTCCTCCATGGCTGCTGGAGGCGTAGCGCTGCGAGCTCTGTCTCCCTCTATCAGCTCGGCAATTAATATAGCCTTGGGTTTGCTGCTGCCTATCTTTCCTACAGTAGGTACATACAGGAATGGTCACACACATGTATCCTATGGTAGGTACCTACAGGAATGGTTACACACATGTATCCTACAGTAAGTACGTACAGGAATGGTTACACACATGTATCCTACAGTAAGTACGTACAGGAATGGTCACACACATGTATCCTCAAATAGTAGGTACGTACAGGAATGGTCACACACACATGTATCCTATAGTAGGTACGTACAGGAATGGTCACACACACATGTATCCTACAGTAGGTACGTGCAGGAATGGTTATACACATGTACCCTACAGTAGGTACGTACAAGAATGGTCACACACACATGTATCCTCCTATAGTAGGTACGTACAGGAATGGTCACACACACATGTATCCTACAGTAGGTACGTACAAGAATGGTCACACACATATGTATCCTACAGTAGGTACGTGCAGGAATGGTTATACACATGTACCCTACAGTAGGTACGTACAAGAATGGTCACACACATATGTATCCTACAGTAGGTACGTACAGAAATGTTCACACATGTATCCTACAGTAGGTACGTACAGGAATGGTTACACACATGTATCCTACAAAAAGGTACGTACAGCAATGGTTACACACATGTATCCTACAGTAGGTACGTACAGGAATGGTTATACACATGTATACTATAGTAGGTACGTGCAGGAATGGTCACACACATTTATCCTACAGTAGGTACGTACAGGAATGGTCACACACATGTATCCTACAGTAAGTACGTACAGGAATGGTCACACACACACATGTATCCTACAGTAAGTGCGTACAGGAATGGTCACACACATGTATCCTACAGTAGGTGCGTACAGGAATGGTTACACACATGTATCCTACAGTAGGTACGTACAGGAATGGTTACACACATGTATCCTACAGTAGGTACGTACAGGAATGGTTACACACATGTATCCTACAGTAAGTACGTACAGGAATGGTCACACACATTTATCCTACAGTAGGTACGTACAGGAATGGTCACACACATGTATCCTATAGTAGGTACCTACAGGAATGGTCACACACATGTAACCAACAGTAGGTACATACAGGAATGGTTATACACATGTATCCTACAGTAGGTACGTACAGGAATGGTTATACACATGTATCCTACAGTAGGTACGTACAGGAATGGTTATACACATGTATCCTACAGTAGGTACGTACAGGAATGGTTATACACATGTATCCTACAGTAGGTACGTACAGGAATAGTCACACACATGTATCCTATAGTAGGTACCTACAGGAATGGTCACACACATGTAACCAACAGTAGGTACGTACAGGAATGGTTATACACATGTATCCTACAGTAGGTACGTACAGGAATGGTTATACACATGTATCCTACAGTAGGTACGTACAGGAATGGTTATACACATGTATCCTACAGTAGGTACGTACAGAAATGTTCACACATGTATCCTACAGTAGGTACGTACAGGAATGGTTATACACATGTATACTATAGTAGGTACGTGCAGGAATGGTCACACACATTTATCCTACAGTAGGTACGTACAGGAATGGTCACACACATGTATCCTATAGTAGGTACCTACAGGAATGGTCACACACATGTATCCTATAGTAGGTACGTACAGGAATGGTCACACACATGTATCAGATAGTAGGTACGTACAGGAATGGTTATACACATTTATCCTACAGTAGGTACATACAGGAATGGTCACACACATATGTATCATACAGTAGGTACATACAGGAATGGTCACACACATGTATCCTACAGTAGGTACGTACAGGAATGGTCACACACATATGTATCCTACAGTAAGTACGTACAGGAATGGTTATACACATGTATCCTACAGTAGGTACGCACAGGAATGGTTATACACATGTATCCTACAGTAGGTACGCACAGGAATGGTTATACACATGTATCCTACAGTAGGTACGCACAGGAATGGTTATACACATTTATCCTATAGTAGGTACGTACAGAAATGTTCACACATGTATCCTACAGTAGGTACGTACAGGAATGGTTACACACAGGTATCCTACAGTAGGTACGTACAGGAATGGTTATACACATGTATCCTACAGTAGGTACGTACTGGAATGGTTATACACATGTATCCTACAATAGGTACGTACAGGAATGGTCACACACATATGTATCCTACAGTAGGTACATACAGGAATGGTAACACACATATGTATCCTACAGTAGGTACGTGCAGGAATGGTTATACACATGTATCCTACAGAAGGTACGTACAGAAATGTTCACACATGTATCCTACAGTAGGTACGTACAGGAATGGTTACACACATGTATCCTACAAAAAGGTATGTACAGAAATGTTCACACATGTATCCTACAGTAGGTACGTACAGGAATGGTTATACACATGTATACTATAGTAGGTACGTGCAGGAATGGTCACACACATTTATCCTACAGTAGGTACGTACAGGAATGGTCACACACATGTATCCTACAGTAGGTACGTACAGGAATGGTTACACATGTATCCTACAGTAGGTACGTACAGGAATGGTTACACACATGTATCCTACAAAAAGGTACGTACAGGAATGGTTACACGCATTTATCCTACAGTAGGTACGTACAGAAATGGTCACACACACGTATCCTATAGTAGGTACCTACAGGAATGGTCACACACATGTATCCTATAGTAGGTACGTACAGGAATGGTCACACACACGTATCCTATAGTAGGTACCTACAGGAATGGTCACACACATGTATCCTATAGTAGGTACGTACAGGAATGGTCACACACATGTATCCTATAGTAGGTACGTACAGGAATGGTCACACACATGTGTATCCTACAGTAGGTACGTACAGGAATGGTCACACACATGTATCCTACAGTAAGTACGTACAGGAATGGTTATACACATGTATTCTAAAGTAGGTACGTACAGGAATGGTTATACACATGTATCCTACAGTAGGTACGCACAGGAATGGTTATACACATGTATCCTACAGTAGGTACGTACAGGAATGGATACACACATTTATCCTATAGTAGGTACGTACAGGAATGGATACACACATTTATCCTATAGTAGGTACGTACAGAAATGTTCACACACATAAGTATCCTACAGTAGGTACGTACATGAATGGTTACACACAGGTATCCTACAGTAGGTACGTACAGGAATGGTTATACACATGTATCCTACAGTAGGTACGTACAGGAATGGTTATACACATTTATCCTACAGTAGGTACGTACAGGAATGGTCACACACAGGTATCCTACAGTAGGTGCGTACAGGAATGGTTATACACATGTATCCTACAGTAGGTACGTACAGGAATGGTCACACACATATGTATCCTACAGTAGGTACGTACAGGAATGGTCACACACATATGTATCCTACAGTAGGTACGTACAGAAATGTTCACACATGTATCCTACAGTAGGTACGTACAGGAATGGTTACACACATGTATCCTACAGTAGGTACGTACAGGAATGGTCACACACATTTATCCTACAGTAGGTACGTACAGGAATGGTCACACACATATGTATCCTACAGTAGGTACGTACAGGAATGGTCACACACATATGTATCCTACAGTAGGTACGTACAGAAATGTTCACACATGTATCCTACAGTAGGTACGTACAGGAATGGTTACACACATGTATCCTACAGTAGGTACGTACAGGAATGGTCACACACATTTATCCTACTGTAGGTACGTACAGGAATGGTCACACACATGTATCCTACAGTAGGTACGTACAGGAATGGTTACACACATGTATCCTACAGTAAGTACGTACAGGAATGGTTACACACATGTATCCTACAGTAAGTACGTACAGGAATGGTCACACACACACATGTATCCTACAGTAAGTGCGTACAGGAATGGTCACACACATTTATCCTACAGTAGGTACGTACAGGAATGGTCACACACACACACACACATGTATCCTACAGTAAGTGCGTACAGGAATGGTCACACACACACATGTATCCTACAGTAAGTGCGTACAGGAATGGTCACACACACACATGTATCCTACAGTAAGTGCGTACAGGAATGGTCACACACATTTATCCTACAGTAGGTGCGTACAGGAATGGTCACACACACACATCTATCCTACAGTAAGTGCGTACAGGAATGGTCACACACATGTATCCTACAGTAGGTACGTACAGGAATGGTCACACACATTTATCCTACAGTAGGTGCGTACAGGAATCGTTACACACATGTATCCTACAGTAAGTACGTACAGGAATGGTCACACACACACACATGTATCCTACAGTAAGTGCGTACAGGAATGGTCACACACATGTATCCTATAGTAGGTACCTACAGGAATGGTTACACACATGTATCCTACAGTAGGTACGTACAGAAATGTTCACACATGTATCCTACAGTAGGTACGTACAGGAATGGTTACACACATGTATCCTACAGTAGGTACGTACAGGAATGGGTATACACATGTATCCTACAGTAGGTACGTACAGGAATGGTTATACACATGTATACTACAGTAGGTACGTACAGGAATGGTTATACACATGTATCCTACAGTAGGTACATACAGGAATGGTCACACACATGTATCCTATGGTAGGTATCTACAGGAATGGTCACACACATTTATCCTACAGTAGGTACCTACAGGAATGGTCACACACATGTATCCTACAGCAGGTACGTACAGGAATGGTCACACACATGTATCCTACAGTAGGTACGTACAGGAATGGTTATACACATGTATCCTACAGTAGGTACGTACAGGAATGGTTATACACATGTATCCTACAGTAGGTACGTACAGGAATGGTTATACACATGTATCCTACAGTAGGTACGTACAGGAATGGTTATACACATGTATCCTACAGTAAGTACGTACAGGAATGGTTATACACATGTATCCTACAGTAGGTACGTACCGGTATGGTTATACACATATATCCTACAGTAGGTACGTACAGGAATGGTCACACACATATGTATCCTACAGTAGGTACGTACAAGAATGGTCACACACATATGTATCCTACAGTAGGTACGTACAGAAATGTTCACACATGTATCCTACAGTAGGTACGTACAGGAATGGTTACACACATGTATCCTACAAAAAGGTACGTACAGGAATGGTCACACACATATGTATCCTACAGTAGGTACGTACAGAAATGTTCACACATGTATCCTACAGTAGGTACGTACAGGAATGGTTATACACATGTATACTATAGTAGGTACGTACAGGAATGGTCACACACACACACACATGTATCCTACAGTAAGTGCGTACAGGAATGGTCACACACATTTATCCTACAGTAGGTATGTACAGGAATGGTTACACACATGTATCCTACAAAAAGGTACGTACAGGAATGGTCACACACATGTATCCTACAGTAGGTACGTACAGGAATGGTTATACACATTTATCCTACAGTAGGTACATACAGGAATGGTCACACACATTTATCCTACAGTAGGTACGTACAGGAATGGTCACACACATTTATCCTACAGTAGGTACGTACAGGAATGGTCACACACATTTATCCTACAGTAGGTACCTACAGGAATGGTCACACACATGTATCCTACAGCAGGTACGTACAGGAATGGTCACACACATGTATCCTACAGTAGGTACGTACAGGAATGGTTATACACATGTATCCTATAGTAGGTACCTACAGGAATGGTTATACACATGTATCCTACAGTAGGTACGTACAGGAATGGTCACACACATGTATCCTACAGTAGGTACGTACAGGAATGGTTATACACATGTATCCTACAGTAGGTACGTACAGGAATGGTTATACACATGTATCCTACAGTAGGTACGTACAGGAATGGTTATACACATGTATCCTACAGTAAGTATGTACAGGAATGGTTATACACATGTATTCTACAGTAGGTACGTACAGGAATGGTTATACACATGTATCCTACAGTAGGTACGTACAGGAATGGTTATACACATGTATCCTATAGTAGGTACGTACAGGAATGGATACACACATTTATCCTATAGTAGGTACGTACAGAAATGTTCACACATGTATCCTACAGTAGGTACGTACATGAATGGTTACACACAGGTATCCTACAGTAGGTACGTACAGGAATGGTCACACACATATGTATCCTACAGTAGGTAGGTACAGGAATGGTTATACACATGTATCCTACAGTAGGTACGTACCGGAATGGTTATACACATGTATCCTACAGTAGGTACGTACAGGAATGGTCACACACATATGTATCCTACAGTAGGTACGTACAGGAATGGTCACATACATATGTATCCTACAGTAAGTACGTACAGGAATGGTCACACACATATGTATCCTACAGTAGGTACGTAAAGAAATGTTCACACACATGTATCCTACAGTAGGTACGTACAGGAATGGTCACACACATGTATCCTACAGTAGGTACGTACAGGAATGGTTACACACATGTATCCTACAGTAGGTACGTGCAGGAATGGTTACACACATGTATCCTACAGTAAGTACGTACAGGAATAGTTATACACATGTATCCTACAGTAAGTACATACAGGAATGGTCACACACACACATGTATCCTACAGTAAGTGCGTACAGGAATGGTCACACACATTTATCCTACAGTAGGTACGTACAGAAATGTTCACACACATGTGTATCCTACAGTAGGTACGTACAGGAATGGTTACACACATATGTATCCTACAGTAGGTACGTACAGGAATGGTCACACACATTTATCCTACAGTAGGTACATACAGGAATGGTTACACACATGTATCCTACAGTAGGTACGTACAGAAATGTTCACACATGTATCCTACAGTAGGTACATACAGGAATGGTTACACACATGTATCCTACAGTAGGTACGTACAGAAATGTTCACACATGTATCCTACAGTAGGTACGTACAGGAATGGTTACACACATTTATCCTATAGTAGGTACCTACAGGAATGGTTACACACATGTATCCTACAGTAGGTACGTACAGAAATGTTCACACATGTATCCTACAGTAGGTACATACAGGAATGGTTACACACATGTATCCTACAGTAGGTACGTACAGAAATGTTCACACATGTATCCTACAGTAGGTACGTACAGGAATGGTTACACACATTTATCCTATAGTAGGTACGTACAGAAATGTTCACACATGTATCCTACAGTAGGTACGTACAGGAATGGTTACACACATGTATCCTACAGTAGGTACGTACAGGAATGGGTATACACATGTATCCTACAGTAGGTACATACAGGAATGGTCACACACACACACACATGTATCCTACAGTAAGTGCGTACAGGAATGGTCACACACATGTATCCTATAGTAGGTACCTACAGGAATGGTTACACACATGTATCCTACAGTAGGTACGTACAGAAATGTTCACACATGTATCCTACAGTAGGTACATACAGGAATGGTTACACACATGTATCCTACAGTAGGTACGTACAGAAATGTTCACACATGTATCCTACAGTAGGTACGTACAGGAATGGTTACACACATTTATCCTATAGTAGGTACGTACAGAAATGTTCACACATGTATCCTACAGTAGGTACGTACAGGAATGGTTACACACATGTATCCTACAGTAGGTACGTACAGGAATGGGTATACACATGTATCCTACAGTAGGTACATACAGGAATGGTTATACACATGTATCCAACAGTAGGTACATACAGGAATGGTCACACACATGTATCCTATGGTAGGTACCTACAGGAATGGTTACACACATGTATCCTACAGTAAGTACGTACAGGAATGGTTGTACACATGTATCCTACAGTAGGTACGTACCGGTATGGTTATACACATGTATCCTACAGTAGGTACGTACAGGAATGGTTACACACATGTATCCTACAGTAGGTACGTACAGGAATGGTCACACACGTATCCTGCGGTAGGTATGTACAGGAATGGTCACACACACGTATCCTATAGTAGGTATGTACAGGAATGGTCACACACACACGTACCCTATAGTAGGTACGTACAGGAATGGTCACACACATGTATCCTACAGTAGGTACATACAGGAATGGTTACACACATGTATCCTACAGTAGGTACATACAGGAATGGTCACACACATGTATCCTATGGTAGGTACCTACAGGAATGGTTACACACATGTATCCTACAGTAAGTACGTACAGGAATGGTTGTACACATGTATCCTACAGTAGGTACGTACCGGTATGGTTATACACATGTATCCTACAGTAGGTACGTACAGGAATGGTCACACACATATGTATCCTACAGTAGGTACGTACAAGAATGGTCACACACATATGTATCCTACAGTAGGTAAGTACAGAAATGTTCACACATGTATCCTACAGTAGGTACGTACAGGAATGGTTACACACATGTATCCTACAAAAAGGTACGTACAGGAATGGTTACACACATGTATCCTACAGTAGGTACGTACAGGAATGGTTACACACATGTATCCTACAGTAGGTACGTACAGGAATGGTTACACACATGTATCCTACAGTAGGTACGTACGTACAGGAATGGTCACACACGTATCCTACAGTAGGTACGTACAGGAATGGTTATACACATGTATCCTACAGTAGGTACGTACAGGAATGGTCACACACATGTATCCTACAGTAAGTGCGTACAGGAATGGTCACACACATTTATCCTACAGTAGGTGCGTACAGGAATGGTTACACACATGTATCCTACAGTAAGTACGTACAGGAATGGTCACACACATGTATCCTACAGTAGGTACGTACAGGAATGGTTACACACATGTATCCTACAGTAAGTACGTACAGGAATGGTCACACACATTTATCCTACAGTAGGTACGTACAGGAATGGTCACACACATGTATCCTACAGTAGGTACGTACAGGAATGGTTATACACATTTATCCTACAGTAGGTACGTACAGGAATGGTCACACACATGTATCCTATAGTAGGTACGTAAAGGAATGATTACACACATGTATCCTACAGTAAGTACGTACAGGAATGGTTATACACATGTATCCTACAGTAGGTACGTACAGGAATGGTTATACACATGTATCCTACAGTAGGTACGTACAGGAATGGTTATACACATGTATCCTACAGTAAGTACGTACAGGAATGGTTATACACATGTATCCTACAGTAGGTACGTACAGAAATGTTCACACATGTATCCTACAGTAGGTACGTACAGGAATGGTTATACACATGTATCCTACAGTAGGTACGTACAGAAATGTTCACACATGTATCCTACAGTAGGTACGTACAGGAATGGTTATACACATGTATACTATAGTAGGTACGTGCAGGAATGGTCACACACATTTATCCTACAGTAGGTACGTACAGGAATGGTCACACACATGTATCCTATAGTAGGTACCTACAGGAATGGTCACACACATGTATCCTATAGTAGGTACCTACAGGAATGGTCACACACATGTATCCTATAGTAGGTACCTACAGGAATGGTCACACACATGTATCAGATAGTAAGTACGTACAGGAATGGTTATACACATTTATCCTACAGTAGGTACATACAGGAATGGTCACACACATATGTATCCTACAGTAGGTACGTACAGGAATGGTTATACACATGTATCATACAGTAGGTACATACAGGAATGGTCACACACATGTATCCTATAGTAGGTACCTACAGGAATGGTTACACACATGTATCCTACAGTAGGTACGTACAGGAATGGTTATACACATGTATCCTACAGTAGGTACGTACAGGAATGGTTATACACATGTATCCTATAGTAGGTACCTACAGGAATGGTTACACACATGTATCCTACAGTAGGTACGTACAGGAATGGTTATACACATGTATCCTACAGTAGGTACGTACAGGAATGGTTATACACATGTATCCTACAGTAGGAACGTACAGGAAAGTTTAAACACATTTATCCTACAGTAAGTACGTACAGGAATGGTTACACACATGTATCCTACAGTAAGTACGTACAGGAATGGTTACACACATGTATCCTACAGTAGGTACGTACAGGAATGGTTACACACATGTATCCTACAGTAAGTACGTACAGGAATGGTCACACACATGTATCCTATAGTAGGTACGTACAGGAATGGTCACACACATGTATCCTACAGTAGGTACGTACAGGAATGGTCACACACATGTATCCTACAGTAGGTACGTACAGGAATAGTTAAACACATTTATCCTACAGTAGGTACGTACAGGAATGGTCACACACATGTATCCTACAGTAAGTACGTACAGGAATGGTTATACACATGTATTCTACAGTAGGTACGTACAGGAATGGTTATACACATGTATCCTACAGTAGGTACGCACAGGAATGGATACACACATTTATCCTATAGTAGGTACGTACAGAAATGTTCACACATGTATCCTACAGTAGGTACGTACATGAATGGTTACACACAGGTATCCTACAGTAGGTACGTACAGGAATGGTTATACACATGTATCCTACAGTAGGTACGTACCGGAATGGTTATACACATGTATCCTACAATAGGTACGTACAGGAATGGTCACACACATATGTATCCTACAGTAGGTACGTACAGGAATGGTCACACACATATGTATCCTACAGTAGGTACGTACAGAAATGTTCACACATGTATCCTACAGTAGGTACGTACAGGAATGGTTATACACGTGTATACTATAGTAGGTACGAGCAGGAATGGTTACACACATGTATCCTACAGTAAGTACGTACAGGAATGGTTATACACATGTATCCTACAGTAAGTACGTACAGGAATGGTCACACACACACATGTATCCTACAGTAAGTGCGTACAGGAATGGTCACACACATTTATCCTACAGTAGGTGTGTAAAGGAATGGTTACACACATGTATCCTACAGTAAGTACGTACAGGAATGGTCACACACACACACATGTATCCTACAGTAAGTGCGTACAGGAATGGTCACACACATTTATCCTACAGTAGGTGCATACAGGAATGGTTACACACATATGTATCCTACAGTAAGTACGTACAGGAATGGTCATACACATTTATCCTACAGTAGGTACCTACAGGAATGGTCACACACATTTATCCTACAGTAGGTACCTACAGGAATGGTCACACACATGTATCCTACAGTAGGTACGTACAGGAATGGTCACACACATGTATCCTATAGTAGGTACGTACAGGAATGGTCACACACATGCATCCTACAGTAGGTACGTACAGGAATGGTCACACACATGTATCAGATAGTAGGTACGTACAGGAATGGTTACACACATGTATCCTACAGTAAGTACGTACAGGAATGGTTATACACATGTATCCTACAGTAAGTACGTACAGGAATGGTCACACACATGTATCAGATAGTAGGTACGTACAGGAATGGTTACACACATGTATCCTACAGTAAGTACGTACAGGAATGGTTATACACATTTATCCTACAGTAGGTACCTACAGGAATGGTCACACACATTTATCCTACAGTAGGTACCTACAGGAATGGTCACACACATGTATCCTACAGTAGGTACGTACAGGAATGGTCACACACATGTATCCTATAGTAGGTACGTACAGGAATGGTCACACACATGCATCCTACAGTAGGTACGTACAGGAATGGTCACACACATGTATCAGATAGTAGGTACGTACAGGAATGGTTATACACATTTATCCTACAGTAGGTACATACAGGAATGGTCACACACATATGTATCCTACAGCAGGTACGTACAGGAATGGTTACACACATGTATCCTACAGTAGGTACGTACAGGAATGGTTTAGAGCTGCAACAACTAATCGGCATAATCGATAATAATCGATTATGAAAATAGTTGTCAACGAATCTCATAATCGATTAGTTGGTTTGCAATTAGTTGGTCTGTGCACAGCACCAGCTGCTTCACTCCAATGAACTCCTGCACATGGTATTGTGTTTTATGGTTATGTCCTTAGCCTAAAGGACGTCTACAGACCTTTTACTTTTCACTTTTTTAGGACACTATAAGTTTATTTTTAAGTTTACAACTACTCCTGTCTGATGTGCAATCCAGAAATAAAATAGGAGTCATAATTTGGATTGTTTATATAAAATCAGGTGGTGATTTGGGACTATGCTTTGCATGATTTAGTGCCGAGTTTGTTATTTACAGCTAGCCCTAGATTGATGGCATTTGTTAAATGAATTGATGTTACTATTACCTGTTTGCACAATTTTTGGCAGATTGCTTGCTATTGTTATTTGTACTCTATAGATAAATGTGTAAGGCTGTGTCCTTTTACTGATATATCGTCTTTAGCCCTTTTGCCTTTTTTATTGTTCTTCCTATTTTTAATTAATTGGAATATGTACCAAATTCAACCTCTGTAAGTATATATCTGTTATTTTAAGAGTGGACTAGATATTTTTCCCCCTAACCTTATAGATGGTTATTTACCACTTCATATAGATATTCAAGATACTTTTATGTTAAAATGAAGTCCAGGCTTACTTTGTTGAGAGTTCCCTTGCATTGGTGGAGAACTAACAAAGATAAATAGCCCACCTTGGTGAAATTGGCAAAACTCTACTTATGCATCTGAGGCACCTCAACACCATCTGAGCGCCTCATCTCTGCTGCAGGCAAAAAGAGAGCCAGCCTCTGCTGTAGACAACATAGCTACAAAAAAGAGAGATTTTTGCATTTCAATGCAAAGTTTCCGAAAGAGTGAATAACAGAATCTGATAAACAGTGATAGTCTACCTATTACTAGTTCTACCTCTTTTGAAACAGTTTGTGGTTTTGTTTTGCTCAATTATAAAAATTTGTTCTGCTGCTTAAAAAATTGGACCAACAGTTGTGTTAATGTAAAGTTTTAGTCAGAATTATAACACTCAGTATGTGGATTTTATTTTAAATATAGGAAAAAAATAATTTATTTTTTTATCCGATTAGTCGATTATTCGAAAAAACAGAATTTATGCTTACCTGATAAATTACTTTCTCCAACGGTGTGTCCGGTCCACGGCGTCATCCATTACTTGTGGGAAATATTCTCCCCCACATGGAAAGGCAAGGAGAGCACACAGCAAGAGCTGTCCATATAGCTCCCCCTCTGGCTCCGCCCCCCAGTCATTCGACCGACGTTTAGGAGAAAAAGGAGAAACTATAGGGTGCCGTGGTGACTGTAGTGTATAAAGAAAAAATTTTCAACCTGATTAAAAAATCAGGGCGGGCCGTGGACCGGACACACCGTTGGAGAAAGTAATTTATCAGGTAAGCATAAATTCTGTTTTCTCCAACATTGGTGTGTCCGGTCCACGGCGTCATCCATTACTTGTGGGAACCAATACCAAAGCTTTAGGACACGGATGAAGGGAGGGAGCAAATCAGGTTACCTAAACGGAAGGCACCACGGCTTGCAAAACCTTTCTCCCAAAAATAGCCTCCGAAGAAGCAAAAGTATAAAATTTGTAGAATTTGGCAAAAGTGTGCAGAGAAGACCAAGTCGCTGCCTTACATATCTGGTCAACAGAAGCCTCGTTCTTGTAGGCCCATGTGGAAGCCACAGCCCTAGTAGAGTGAGCTGTGATACGGTCAGGAGGCTGCCGTCCGGCAGTCTCATAAGCCAAGCGGATAATGCTTTTCAGCCAGAAAGAGAGAGAGGTAGCAGTAGCTTTTTGACCTCTCCTCTTACCAGAGTAAACAACAAACAAAGATGAGGTTTGTCTAAAATCTTTTGTTGCTTCTAAATAGAACTTTAAAGCACGAACAACATCTAAATTGTGTAATAAACGTTCCTTCTTTGAAACTGGATTCGGACACAAAGAAGGAACAACTATTTCCTGGTTGATGTTCTTGTTGGAAACAACTTTTGGAAGAAAACCAGGCTTAGTACGCAAAACAACCTTATCTGAATGAAAAACCAGATATGGTGGATTACACTGCAAAGCAGATAATTCAGTAACACTTCTAGCAGAAGAAATAGCTACCAAAAACAGAACTTTCCAAGATAATAACTTAATATCTATGGAATGTAAAGGTTCAAACGGAACCCCTTGAAGAACTGAAAGAACTAAATTTAGACTCCAAGGAGCAGTCATGGGTCTGTAAACAGGCTTGATTCTAACCAAAGCCTGAACAAAAGCTTGTACATCTGGCAAAGCTGCCAGTCGTTTGTGCAACAAGACGGATAATGCAGAAATCTGTCCTTTTAGAGAACTAGCTGACAACCCTTTATCCAAACCTTCTTGGAGAAAGGAGAGAATCTTTGGAATTGTAATCTTACTCCAGGAGAATCCTTTGGATTCACACCAACAGATATATCTTTTCCATATTTTATGGTAAATCTTTCTAGTCACAGGTTTTCTGGCTTGGACCAGAGTATCTATCACAGAATTTGAAAACCCACGCTTGGATAAAATCAAGCGTTCAATTTCCAAGCAGTCAGCTGCAGAGAAACTAGATTTGGATGTTCGAATGGACCTTGTACTAGAAGATCCTGTCTCAAAGGTAGCTTCCATGGTGGAGCCGATGACATATTCACCAGATCTGCATACCAAGTCCTGCGTGGCCACGCAGGAGCTATCAGAATCACCGAGGCCTTCTCCTGTTTGATCCTGGCTATGAGCCTGGGAAGGAGAGGAAACGGTGGAAACACATATGCTAGGTTGAACGACCAAGGCGCCACTAATGCATCCACTAGAGTCGCCTTGGGATCCCTGGATCTGGACCCGTAGCAAGGTATCTTGAAGTTCTGACGGGACGCCATTAGATCCATGTCTGGAATGCCCCATAATTGGGTTAACTGAGCAAAGACCTC
This sequence comes from Bombina bombina, assembly GCF_027579735.1. Lineage (NCBI taxonomy): Eukaryota > Metazoa > Chordata > Amphibia > Anura > Bombinatoridae > Bombina > Bombina bombina. Next base: position 1,396,367 of record NC_069510.1, read on the forward strand.
CGGATGGAGTTCCCACTCCCCCGGATGGAAAGTCTGACGACTCAAATAGTCCGCCTCCCAGTTGTCTACTCCTGGGATGTGAATAGCAGATAGATGGCAGGAGTGATTCTCTGCCCATTGGATTATCTTGGTTACTTCCTTCATCGCTAGGGAACTCTTTGTTCCCCCCTGATGATTGATGTACGCAACAGTCGTTATGTTGTCCGACTGAAATCTTATGAACCTGGCTTCCGCTAGCTGAGGCCAAGCCAGGAGCGCATTGAATATAGCTCTTAGTTCCAAAATGTTTATCGGGAGAAGCGACTCTTCCCGCGACCATAGGCCCTGAGCTTTCAGGGAGTCCCAGACCGCGCCCCACCCCAAGAGGCTGGCGTCGGTCGTGACGATGACCCACTCCGGTCTGCGGAAACTCATTCCCTGAGACAGGTGATCCTGGGTCAACCACCAGAGAAGTGAGTCCCTGGTTACCTGATCTACTTGAATTTGGGGAGACAAGTCTGTATAGTCCCCATTCCACTGATTGAGCATGCATAGCTGTAATGGTCTTAGATGAATTCGAGCAAAAGGAACCACATCCATTGCTGCGACCATTAGTCCTATTACTTCCATGCATTGAGCTATGGAGGGTTGAGGAATAGAATGAAGAACTCGACAAGCTTTTAGAAGCTTTGCCTTTCTGACTTCTGTGAGAAAACAGAATTTATGTTTACCTGATAAATTACTTTCTCCAACGGTGTGTCCGGTCCACGGCGTCATCCTTACTTGTGGGATATTCTCTTCCCCAACAGGAAATGGCAAAGAGCCCAGCAAAGCTGGTCACATGATCCCTCCTAGGCTCCGCCTACCCCAGTCATTCGACCGACGTTAAGGAGGAATATTTGCATAGGAGAAACCATATGATACCGTGGTGACTGTAGTTAAAGAAAATAAATTATCAGACCTGATTAAAAAACCAGGGCGGGCCGTGGACCGGACACACCGTTGGAGAAAGTAATTTATCAGGTAAACATAAATTCTGTTTTCTCCAACATAGGTGTGTCCGGTCCACGGCGTCATCCTTACTTGTGGGAACCAATACCAAAGCTTTAGGACACGGATGAAGGGAGGGAGCAAATCAGGTCACCTAAATGGAAGGCACCACGGCTTGCAAAACCTTTCTCCCAAAAATAGCCTCAGAAGAAGCAAAAGTATCAAACTTGTAAAATTTGGTAAAAGTGTGCAGTGAAGACCAAGTCGCTGCCCTACATATCTGATCAACAGAAGCCTCGTTCTTGAAGGCCCATGTGGAAGCCACAGCCCTAGTGGAATGAGCTGTGATTCTTTCAGGAGGCTGCCGTCCGGCAGTCACATAAGCCAATCTGATGATGCTTTTAATCCAAAAAGAGAGAGAGGTAGAAGTTGCTTTTTGACCTCTCCTTTTACCAGAATAAACAACAAACAAGGAAGATGTTTGTCTAAAATCCTTTGTAGCATCTAAATAGAATTTTAGAGCGCGAACAACATCCAAATTGTGCAACAAACGTTCCTTCTTCGAAACTGGTTTCGGACACAAAGAAGGTACGACTATCTCCTGGTTAATGTTTTTGTTAGAAACAACTTTTGGAAGAAAACCAGGTTTAGTACGTAAAACCACCTTATCTGCATGGAACACCAGATAAGGAGGAGAACACTGCAGAGCAGATAATTCTGAAACTCTTCTAGCAGAAGAAATTGCAACCAAAAACAAAACTTTCCAAGATAATAACTTAATATCAACGGAATGTAAGGGTTCAAACGGAACCCCCTGAAGAACTGAAAGAACTAAGTTGAGACTCCAAGGAGGAGTCAAAGGTTTGTAAACAGGCTTGATTCTAACCAGAGCCTGAACAAAGGCTTGAACATCTGGCACAGCTGCCAGCTTTTTGTGAAGTAACACAGACAAGGCAGAAATCTGTCCTCTGTCCATAATCTCCTCATAAGGAGGAGAATCACTATCGATCGCCTTTACTAGCTCATCGAACCAGAAACACGCAGCTGTAGTGACAGGGACAATGCATGAAATTGGTTGTAGAAGGTAACCTTGCTGAACAAACATCTTTTTAAGCAAACCTTCTAATTTTTTATCCATAGGATCTTTGAAAGCACAACTATCTTCTATGGGTATAGTGGTGCGTTTGTTTAAAGTAGAAACCGCTCCCTCGACCTTGGGGACTGTCTGCCATAAGTCCTTTCTGGGGTCGACCATAGGAAACAATTTTTTAAATATGGGGGGAGGGACGAAAGGTATACCGGGCCTTTCCCATTCTTTATTTACAATGTCCGCCACCCGCTTGGATATAGGAAAAGCTTCTGGGAGCCCCGGGACCTCTAGGAACTTGTCCATTTTTACATAGTTTCTCTGGGATGATCAAATTCTCACAATCATCCAGAGTGGATAATACCTCCTTAAGCAGAGCGCGGAGATGTTCCAACTTAAATTTAAATGTAATCACATCGGGTTCAGCTTGTTGAGAAATTTTCCCTGAATCTGAAATTTCTCCCTCAGACAAAACCTCCCTGGCCCCCTCAGACTGGTGTAGGGGCATTTCAGAACCATTATCATCAGCGTCCTCATGCTCTTCAGTATCTAAAACAGAGCAGTCGCGCTTGCGCTGATAAGTGGGCATTTTGGCTAAAATGTTTTTGATAGAATTATCCATTACAGCCGTTAATTGTTGCATAGTAAGGAGTATTGGCGCGCTAGATGTACTAGGGGCCTCCTGAGTGGGCAAGACTGGTGTAGACGAAGGAGGGAATGATGCAGTACCATGCTTACTCCCCTCACTTGAGGAATCATCTTGGGCATCATTTTCAGAGTCACATAAATCACATCTATTTAAATGAGAAGGAACCTTGGCTTCCCCACATTCAGAACACAGTCTATCTGGTAGTTCAGACATGTTAAACAGGCATAAACTTGATAACAAAGTACAAAAAACGTTTTAAAATAAAACCGTTACTGTCACTTTAAATTTTAAACTGAACACACTTTATTACTGCAATTGCGAAAAAGTATGAAGGAATTGTTCAAAATTCACCAAAATTTCACCACAGTGTCTTAAAGCCTTAAAAGTATTGCACACCAAATTTGGAAGCTTTAACCCTTAAAATAACGGAACCGGAGCCGTTTTTATCTTTAACCCCTTTACAGTCCCTGGTATCTGCTTTGCTGAGACCCAACCAAGCCCAAAGGGGAATACGATACCAAATGACGCCTTCAGAAAGTCTTTTCTATGTATCAGAGCTCCTCACACATGCGACTGCATGTCATGCTTCTCAAAAACAAGTGCGCAATACCGGCGCGAAAATGAGGCTCTGCCTATGATTAGGGAAAGCCCCTAGAGAATAAGGTGTCTAAAACAGTGCCTGCCGATATTATTTTACAAAAATACCCAGATTAAATGATTCCTCAAGGCTAAATATGTGTATATATGAATCGATTTAGCCCAGAAAATGTCTACAGTCTTAATAAGCCCTTGTGAAGCCCTTATTTACTGTCTGAATAAAAATGGCTTACCGGATCCCATAGGGAAAATGACAGCTTCCAGCATTACATCGTCTTGTTAGAATGTGTCATACCTCAAGCAGCAAAAGACTGCTCACTGTTCCCCCAACTGAAGTTAATTCCTCTCAACAGTCCTGTGTGGAACAGCCATGGATTTTAGTAACGGTTGCTAAAATCATTTTCCTCTTACAAACAGAAATCTTCATCTCTTTTCTGTTTCAGAGTAAATAGTACATACCAGCACTATTTTAAAATAACAAACTCTTGATTGAATAAAAAAAACTACAGTTAAACACTAAAAAACTCTAAGCCATCTCCGTGGAGATGTTGCCTGTACAACGGCAAAGAGAATGACTGGGGTAGGCGGAGCCTAGGAGGGATCATGTGACCAGCTTTGCTGGGCTCTTTGCCATTTCCTGTTGGGGAAGAGAATATCCCACAAGTAAGGATGACGCCGTGGACCGGACACACCTATGTTGGAGAAAGATCTTCATTTCCACAGAATCTATTATTGTTCCCAGAAAAGGAACCCTTGTGGACGGTGACAGTGAACTTTTTTCTATGTTCACCTTCCACCCGTGAGATCTGAGAAAGGCCAACACAATGTCTGTATGAGCCCTCGCTTTGGGAAGGGACGACGCTTGGATTAGGATGTCGTCTAGATAAGGTGCTACAGCGATGCCCCTCGGCCTTAGGACCGCTAGAAGGGACCCTAGCACCTTTGTGAAAATTCTGGGAGCGGTGGCTAAACCGAATGGAAGAGCCACAAACTGGTAATGTTTGTCCAGAAAGGCGAACCTCAGGAACTGATGATGAGATTTGTGGATTGGGATATGCAGATACGCATCCTTTAGATCCACGGTAGTCAAAAATTGACCCTGTTGGATTGTCGGTAAGATTGTCCGAATGGTTTCCATCTTGAAGGATGGAACTCTGAGGAACTTGTTTAATATCTTTAAATCCAGAATTGGCCTGAAAGTTCCCTCTTTTTTGGGAACCACAAACAGGTTTGAGTAAAAACCTAGACCTTGTTCCCCGGAAGGGACTGGGTTTATCACTCCCATCTTTGATAGGTCTCTTACACAATGTAAGAATGCCTGTTTCTTTATCTGGTCTGAAGATAAGCGAGACAGGTGGAACCTTCCCTTTGGAGGAAGTCCCTTGAATTCTAACAGGTATCCCTTGGAAACTATATCTCTAGTGCCCAGGGATCCAGAACATCTCTTGCCCAAGCCTGAGCGAAGAGAGATAGTCTGCCCCCTACCAGATCCGATCCCGGATCGGGGGATACCCCTTCATGCTGTCTTGGTAGCAGCAGCAGGTTTCTTGGTTTGTTTACCCTTGTTCCAGCCTTGCATGGGCTTCCAAGCGGGTTTGGGCTGGGCCGCGTTACCTTCTTGTCTAGCGGCAGTGGAGTTATTAGCCGGTCCGTTCCTGAAATTGCGAAAGGAACGAAAATTAGACTTGTTCTTAGCCTTAAAAGGCCTATCCTGTGGGAGGGCATGGCCCTTACCCCCAGTGATGTCTGAAATAATTTCCTTCAATTCCGGCCCAAAAAGGGTCTTACCCTTGAAAGGAATATTCAGTAACTTAGTCTTGGACGACAGGATTTTAGCCAAAGTGCCCTCCGCGCTACTATAGCAAAACCTGAGTTTTTCGCCGCCAATTTCGTTATTTGAAAGGCGGCATCCAATATAAAGGAATTAGCTAACTTTAATGCGTGAATTCTGTCCATGACTTCTTGATAGGAAGTCTCTTTCTGGAGCGACCTTTCTAGTTCTTCGAACCAAAAGGACGCAGCTGAAGTGACAGTAATAACACACGTAGCTGGTTGAAGGATGAACCCTTGCTGAACAAAAATCTTTTTAAGCAATCCTTCCAATTTTTTATCCATAGGATCTTTGAAAGCGCAGCTGTCCTCTATAGGAATAGTTGTGCGCTTCGCTAGTGTTGAAACAGCTCCCTCAACCTTCGGGACCGTTTGCCATGCGTCCCTTCTAGGGTCTACTATGGGAAACATTTTCTTAAATATAGGAGGTGTACACCTGGCTTCTCCCACTCCTTTTCCACTATGTTCGCTACCCTCTTAGGTATTGGAAAAGCGTCGTCGTGCACTGGGACCTCTAAAATTTTGTCCAATTAGCACAACTTCTCTGGTACTACCATGGAATCACAGTCATCCAGAGTAGCTAATACCTCCTTAAGCAAAGCGCGGAGATGTTCTAGTTTAAACTTAAATGCCACTAGATCAGGTTCTGCCTGTTGAGAAATTTTTCCTGAATCTGAAATTTCACCCTCAGACAGCCCTTCCCTTACAGCCAATTCCGATTGATGCGAGGGTAAAAACATAATTTATGCTTACCTGATAAATTCCTTTCTTCTGTTGTGTGATCAGTCCACGGGTCATCATTACTTCTGGGATATAACTCCTCCCCAACAGGAAATGCAAGAGGATTCACCCAGCAGAGCTGCATATAGCTCCTCCCCTCTACGTCAGTCCCAGTCATTCGACCAAGAATCAACGAGAAAGGAGTAACCAAGGGTGAAGTGGTGACTGGAGTATAATTTAAAAGATATTTACCTGCCTTAAAACAGGGCGGGCCGTGGACTGATCACACAACAGAAGAAAGGAATTTATCAGGTAAGCATAAATTATGTTTTCTTCTGTTATGTGTGATCAGTCCACGGGTCATCATTACTTCTGGGATACCAATACCAAAGCAAAAGTACACGGATGACGGGAGGGATAGGCAGGCTCATTATATAGAAGGAACCACTGCCTGAAGAACCTTTCTCCCAAAAATAGCCTCCGAAGAAGCAAAAGTGTCAAATTTGTAAAATTTGGAAAAAGTATGAAGCGAAGACCAAGTTGCAGCCTTGCAAATCTGTTCAACAGAGGCCTCATTCTTAAAGGCCCAAGTGGAAGCCACAGCTCTAGTGGAGTGAGCTGTAATTCTTTCAGGAGGCTGCTGACCAGCAGTCTCATAGGCTAAACGTATTATGCTACGAAGCCAAAAAGAGAGAGAGGTAGCAGAAGCTTTTTGACCTCTCCTCTGTCCAGAATAAACGACAAACAGGGAAGAAGTTTGGCGAAAATCTTTAGTTGCCTGCAAGTAGAACTTGAGGGCACGAACTACATCCAGATTGTGTAGAAGACGTTCCTTCTTTGAAGAAGGATTTGGACACAAGGATGGAACAACAATCTCTTGATTGATATTCCTGTTAGTGACCACCTTAGGTAAGAACCCAGGTTTAGTACGCAGAACTACCTTGTCTGAGTGAAAAATCAGATAAGGAGAATCACAATGTAAGGCTGATAACTCAGAGACTCTTCGAGCCGAGGAAATAGCCATTAAAAACAGAACTTTCCAAGATAACAATTTTATATCAATGGAATGAAGGGGTTCAAATGGAACACCCTGTAAAACGTTAAGAACTAAGTTTAAACTCCATGGCGGAGCAACAGCTTTAAACACAGGCTTGATCCTAGCTAAAGCCTGACAAAAAGCCTGGACGTCTGGATTTTCTGACAGACGCCTGTGTAACAAGATGGACAGAGCTGAAATCTGTCCCTTTAATGAACTAGCTGATAAACCCTTTTCTAATCCTTCTTGTAGAAAAGACAATATCCTAGAGATCCTAACCTTACTCCAGGAGTAATGTTTGGATTCGCACCAGTATAGGTATTTACGCCATATTTTATGGTAAATCTTTCTGGTAACAGGCTTCCTAGCCTGTATTAGGGTATCAATAACCGACTCAGAAAAACCACGTTTTGATAAAATCAAACGTTCAATTTCCAAGCAGTCAGCTTCAGAGAAGTTAGATTTTGATGTTTGAATGGACCCTGTATCAGAAGGTCCTGTCTTAGAGGTAGAGACCAAGGCGGACAGGATGACATGTCCACTAGATCTGCATACCAAGTCCTGCGTGGCCATGCAGGCGCTATTAGAATCACTGATGCTCTCTCCTGCTTGATTTTGGCAATCAATCGAGGAAGCAGCGGAAAGGGTGGAAACACATAAGCCATCCCGAAGTTCCAAGGTGCTGTCAAAGCATCTATCAGAACCGCTCCCGGATCCCTGGATCTGGACCCGTAGCGAGGAAGTTTGGCGTTCTGGCGAGACGCCATGAGATCTATCTCTGGTTTGCCCCAACGTCGAAGTATTTGGGCAAAGACCTCCGGATGAAGTTCCCACTCCCCCGGATGAAAAGTCTGGCGACTCAAGAAATCCGCCTCCCAGTTCTCCACTCCCGGGATGTGGATTGCTGACAGGTGGCAAGAGTGAGACTCTGCCCAGCGAATTATCTTTGATACTTCCACCATTGCTAGGGAGCTTCTTGTCCCTCCCTGATGGTTGATGTAAGCTACAGTCGTGATGTTGTCCGACTGAAACCTGATGAACCCCCGAGTTGTTAATTGGGGCCAAGCTAGAAGGGCATTGAGAACTGCCCTCAATTCCAGAATGTTTATTGGAAGGAGACTCTCCTCCTGATTCCATAGTCCCTGAGCCTTCAGAGAATTCCAGACAGCGCCCCAACCTAGTAGGCTGGCGTCTGTTGTTACAATTGTCCAGTCTGGCCTGCTGAATGGCATCCCCCTGGACAGGTGTGGCCGATGAAGCCACCATAGAAGAGAATTTCTGGTCTCTTGATTCAGATTCAGAGTAGGGGACAAATCTGAGTAATCCCCATTCCACTGACTTAGCATGCATAATTGCAGAGGTCTGAGGTGTAGGCGTGCAAAAGGTACTATGTCCATTGCCGCTACCATTAAGCCGATCACCTCCATGCATTGAGCTACTGACGGGTGTTGAATGGAATGAAGGACACGGCATGCATTTTGAAGCTTTGTTAACCTGTCCTCTGTCAGGTAAATCTTCATTTCTACAGAATCTATAAGAGTCCCCAAGAATGGAACTCTTGTGAGAGGAAAAAGAGAACTCTTCTTTTCGTTCACTTTCCATCCATGCGACCTTAGAAATGCCAGAACCAACTCTGTATGAGACTTGGCAGTTTGAAAGCTTGAAGCTTGTATTAGAATGTCGTCTAGGTATGGAGCTACCGAAATCCCTCGCGGTCTTAGTACCGCCAGAAGGGCACCCAGAACCTTTGTGAAGATTCTTGGAGCCGTAGCCAATCCGAATGGAAGAGCTACAAACTGGTAGTGCCTGTCTAAGAAGGCAAACCTTAGATACCGGTGATGATCTTTGTGGATCGGTATGTGAAGGTAAGCATCCTTTAAATCCACTGTGGTCATGTACTGACCCTCTTGGATCATGGGTAAGATTGTCCGAATAGTTTCCATTTTGAACGATGGAACTCTTAGGAATTTGTTTAGAATCTTTAAATCTAAGATTGGCCTGAAAGTTCCCTCTTTTTTGGGAACTACAAACAGGTTTGAGTAGAACCCTAGTCCTTGTTCCGACCGCGGAACCGGATGGATCACTCCCATTATTAACAGATCTTGTACGCAGCGTAGAAACGCTTCTTTCTTTATCTGGTTTGTTGACAACCTTGACAGATGAAATCTCCCTCTTGGGGGAGATAATTTGAAGTCTAGAAGGTATCCCTGAGATATGATCTCTAGTGCCCAGGGATCCTGAACATCTCTTGCCCAGGCCTGGGCGAAGAGAGAGAGTCTGCCCCCTACTAGATCCGGTCCCGGATCGGGGGCTCTCGGTTCATGCTGTCTTTGGGGCAGCAGCAGGTTTCCTGGCCTGCTTGCTCTTGTTCCAGGACTGGTTAGGCTTCCAGCCTTGCCTGTAACGAGCAACAGCTCCTTCCTGTTTTGGTGCAGTGGAGGTTGATGCTGCTCCTGTTTTAAAGTTCCGAAAGGGACGAAAATTAGACTGTCTAGCCTTAGCTTTGGCTTTGTCTTGAGGTAGGGCGTGGCCCTTACCTCCTGTAATGTCAGCGATAATCTCTTTCAAACCGGGCCCAAATAAAGACTGCCCCTTGAAAGGTATATTAAGTAATTTGGACTTAGAAGTAACATCAGCTGACCAGGATTTTAGCCACAGCGCCCTACGTGCCTGTATGGCGAATCCTGAGTTCTTAGCCGTAAGTTTGGTTAAATGTACTACGGCCTCCGAAATGAAGGAATTAGCTAGTTTAAGGACTCTAAGCCTGTCCGTAATGTCGTCTAGCGTAGATGAACTAAGGTTCTCTTCAAGCGACTCAATCCAAAATGCTGCCGCAGCCGTAATCGGCGCGATACATGCAAGGGGTTGTAATATAAAACCTTGTTGAACAAACATTTTCTTAAGGTAACCCTCTAATTTTTTATCCATTGGATCTGAGAAAGCACAGCTATCCTCCACCGGGATAGTGGTACGCTTAGCTAAAGTAGAAACTGCTCCCTCCACCTTGGGGACCGTTTGCCATAAGTCCCGAGTGGTGGCGTCTATTGGAAACATCTTTCTAAATATTGGAGGGGGTGAGAACGGCACACCGGGTCTATCCCACTCCTTAGTAACAATTTCAGTTAGTCTCTTAGGTATAGGAAAAACGTCAGTACTCGCCGGTACCGCAAAGTATTTATCCAACCTACACAGTTTCTCTGGTATTGCAACGGTGTTACAATCGTTGAGAGCTGCTAAGACCTCCCCTAGTAATACACGGAGGTTCTCCAATTTAAATTTAAAATTTGAAATATCTGAGTCCAATCTGTTTGGATCAGAACCGTCACCCACAGAATGAAGCTCTCCGTCCTCATGCTCTGCGAGCTGTGACGCAGTATCAGACATGGCCCTAGCATTGTCAGCGCACTCTGTTCTCACCCCAGAGTGATCACGCTTGCCTCTTAGTTCTGGTAATTTAGACAAAACTTCAGTCATAACAGTAGCCATATCTTGTAATGTTATCTGTAATGGCCGCCCAGATGTACTAGGCGCCAAAATATCACGCACCTCCCGGGCGGGAGATGCAGGTACTGCCGCGTGAGGCGAGTTAGTCGGCATAACTCTCCCCTCGCTGTTTGGTGAAATTTGTTCACATTGTACAGATTGACTTTTATTTAAAGTAGCATCAATACAGTTAGTACATAAATTTCTATTGGGCTCCACCTTGGCATTGGAACAAATGACACAGATATCTTCCTCTGAGTCAGACATGTTTAACACACTAGCAAAAAACTTACAACTTGGTTATAATCTTTTTTAGCAAAAAACGTACTGTGCCTCAAAGAGGTACTAACGATTAAATGACAGTTGAAATAGTGAACTGAAGAACAGTTATAACATCAAACTTTAAAACAACAAAACTTTTAGCAAAGGTTTGTTCCCATTAGTAAAATAACAATAATTAAATTTGACATAAAAAATACAAAGCAACGTTTTTATTCACAGTCACTATAAGAATTCTCACAGCTCTGCTGAGAGAATTTACCTCCCTTCAAAGAAGTTTGAAGACCCCTGAGATCTATCAGAGATGAACCGGATCATGCAGGAAAAATAAAAGTAACTGACTGGTATTTTTTGATGCGTAGCAAAGAGCGCCAAAAACGGCCCCTCCCTCTCCCACACAGCAGTGAAGAGAAACGAAACTGTCACAATTAAAGCAAAAAAACTGCCAAGTGGAAAATAATGCCCAAATATTTATTCACACAGTACCTCAGCAATGTAAACGATTCTACATTCCAGCAAAAACGTTTAACATGATAAATAGTTATTAAAAAGGATTAGTGACCTTTAACAGAGTAGTTCCGGTGAAATACCATCCCCAGAATACTGAAGTGTATACATACATGTCATTTTAACGGTATGGCAGGATTTTCTCATCAATTCCATTCAGAAAATAAAAACTGCTACATACCTCAATGCAGATTCATCTGCCCGCTGTCCCCTGATCTGAAGCCTTTACCTCCCTCAGATGGCCGAGAACAGCAATATGATCTTAACTACTCCGGTTAAAATCATAGTAAAAAACTCTGACAGATTCTTCCTCAAACTCTGCCAGAGAAGTAATAACACGCTCCGGTGCTATTTTAAAATAACAAACTTTTGATTGAAGTCATAACAACTAAGTATAATCACCATAGTCCTCTCACACATCCTATCTAGTCGTTGGGTGCAAGAGAATGACTGGGACTGACGTAGAGGGGAGGAGCTATATGCAGCTCTGCTGGGTGAATCCTCTTGCATTTCCTGTTGGGGAGGAGTTATATCCCAGAAGTAATGATGACCCGTGGACTGATCACACATAACAGAAGAAATAGATAAGGCATCGTCAGCGTCTGATTGTTCATCCTTTTTATCTGTATTTAAAACTGAACAATCACGCTTTCTCTGAAAAGCTGGCAGTTTGGATAAAAGATTTGCTATAGAATTATCCACTACTACTGATAATTGTTGCATAGAAATAAGCACTGGCGCGCTAGGTGTCGCCTGCGCGGGCAAAGCTGGTGTAGACACAGAAGGAGAGGATGTAGAGCTATCCCCACTACCTTCATTAGATAAATCATCTTGGGCAACATTATGAAAAATAACAGAGCTGTCCTGATTTTGTTTGGACGCTATGGTGCAATTATCACAAACACTCGAAGGGGGAACCACATTTGTCTCTATACACACAGAACATAGGTTATCTGATGGAACAGACATGTTAAACAGATTTAGGCAGGCAAACAATGCAATAAAAACGATTTTAAACAAAAACGTTACTGTCTCTTTAAATAATAAAATGACACATTGATTTCTGAATGTTCAAAAAACTATGAAGGCAATATCCGATTTTTCTGAAATTTGGACCCCAGTGTCTTAATGCTTAGAAAGTATTGCACAGCAAATATGGAGACTCTAGCTCTTAAAACAAGCAAACCGGAGCTAATTGTTGGATTTAACCGTTTTTATACACTACAATCCCTGCTACAGCCTTGTTGCAGCTTTTTACCTTCCTTAGGGGTCACCATTCACAGAAAAAAGCCTTTTGGAGTCACTTTCGGAGCCACAGGACCCTATCTGCATGCACTGCCTTGTAAATCAACTGTGCAGCTGAAGCACCAAAATGAGGCTTCCTCCCTCAGCACACTAGAGTGAAGGGGCCTTCCTGACTAGATTTAGGTGTCTAAAACAAGCCAGATCAATAAAAAACGTTCCCCAGTGTATGTGAGCTTATAAAATATTTCAAATGGTATAATACTGTAATAAAAATCAATCGATTTAGCCCCTAACAGTGTCTACCAGCATAAAAAACAAAAAGGGGAAGCCTGTTATCTTTTTTGCTGAGGTGAAAGAAAAATGGCTTACCTTTTCCCCTGAGGGGAAATATGACTATCATCTAGCATTAGCCTGTGTTGTTAGAAGGAGACCGGTCATAGCTGAAGCAGATGAGTCTGCAAACTGTTACCCCCAACTGAAGTTCTCTTGTTTCAACAGTCCTGCGTGATAACAGTAATGGATTTTAGTTACTGTCTGCTAAAATCATAGCCCTCTTAAACAGAAATCTTCATCACTTTTCTGTTATAGAGTAAATAGTACAAGCCAGCACTATTTTAAAATAACAAACTCTTGATAGAAGAATAAAAAAATTACAACTAACACCACAAACTCCTCGCCATCCCCGTGGTAGATGCTACTTGTTCAGAGCGGCAAGGAGAATGACTGGGGGGGCGGAGCCAGAGGGGGAGCTATATGGACAGCTCTTGCTGTGTGCTCTCCTTGCCTTTCCCTGTGGGGGAGAATATTTCCCACAAGTAATGGATGACGCCGTGGACCGGACACACCAATGTTGGAGAAAATAATCGGCCGATTAATCGATGATGAAAATAATTGTTAGATGCAGCCCTAGAATGGTTACACACATGTATCCTACAGTAGGTACGTACAGGAATGGTCGCACACATGTATCCTACAGTAGGTACTTACAGGAATGGTCACACACATGTATCCTACAGTAAGTACGTACAGTAATGGTTATACACATGTATCCTACAGTAAGTACGTACAGTAATGGTCACACACATTTATCCTACAATAGGTACGTACAGGAATGGTCACACACATGTATCCTACAGTAGGTACGTACAGGAATGGTTAAACACATTTATCCTACAGTAGGTACGTACAGGAATGGTACCACACATGTATCCTACAGTAAGTACGTACAGGAATGGTCACACACATATGTATCCAACAGTAGGTACGTACAGGAATGGCTACACACATGTATCCTACAGTAAGTACGTACAGGAATGGTCACACACATGTATCCTATAGTAGGTACCTACAGGAATGGTCACACACATGTATCCTACAGTAGGTACGTACAGGAATGGTTACACACATGTATCCGATAGTAGGTACGTACAGGAATGGTTATACACATTTATCCTACAGTAGATACTTACAGGAATGGTCACACACATATGTATCCTACAGTAGGTACGTACAGGAATGGTTACACACATGTATCCTACCGTAGGTACGTACAGGAATGGTTAAACACATTTATCCTACAGTAGGTACGTACAGGAATGGTCACATACATATGTATCCTACAGTAGGTAAGTACAGGAATGGTTACACACATGTATCCTACAGTAGGTACGTACAGGAATGGTTACACACATGTATCCTACAGTAAGTAGGTACAGGAATGGTCACACACATGTATCCGATAGTAGGTACGTACAGGAATGGTTATACACATTTATCCTACAGTAGGTACATACAGGAATGGTCACACACACGTATCCTACAGTAAGTACATACAGGAATGGTTATACACATGTATCCTACAGTAGGTACGTACAGGAATGGTTACACACATGTATCCTACAGTAGGTACGTACAGGAATGGTTACACACATGTATCCTACAGTAAGTACGTACAGGAATGGTCACACACATTTATCCTACAGTAGGTACGTACAGGAATGGTCACACACACATGTATCCTCCTATAGTAGGTACCTACAGGAATGGTCACACAAATGTATCAGATAGTAGGTACGTACAGGAATGGTCACACACATGCATCCTACAGTAGGTACGTACAGGAATGGTCACACACATATGTATCCTACAGTAGGTACGTACAGGAATGGTTACACACATGTATCCTACAGTAGGTACGTACAGGAATGGTCACATACATATGTATCCTACAGTAGGTACGTACAGGAATGGTCACATACATATGTATCCTACAGTAGGTACGTACAGGAATGGTTACACACATGTATCCTATAGTAGGTACGTACAGGAATGGTTATACACATGTATCCTACAGTAGGTACATACAGGAATGGTCACACACACATGTATCCTATAGTAGGTACATACAGGAATGGTCACACACATGTATCCTACAGTAGGTACGTACAGGAATGGTCACACACATGTATCCTACAGTAGGTACGTACAGGAATGGTTATACACATGTATTCTACAGTAAGTACGTACAGGAATGGTTATACACATGTATCCTACAGTAGGTACGTACAGGAATGTTTAAACATATTTATCCTACAGTAGGTACGTACAGGAATGGTCACACACATATGTATCATACAGTAGGTACGTACAGGAATGGTTACACACATGTATCCTACAGTCGGTACGTACAGGAATGGTTACACACATGTATCCTACAGTAAGTACGTACAGGAATGGTCACACACATGTATCCTACAGTAAGTACGTACAGGAATGGTTACACACATGTATCCTACAGTAGGTACGTACAGGAATGGTCACACACATGTATCCTATAGTAGGTACGTAAAGGAATGATCACACACACATGTTTCCTACAGTAGGTACGTACAGGAATGGTTACACACATGTATCCTACAGTAAGTACGTACAGGAATGGTCACACACATGTATCCTACAGTAAGTACGTACAGGAATGGTCACACACATGTATCCTATAGTAGGTACGTAAAGGAATGATCACACACACATGTACCCTACGGTAGGTACGTACAGGAATGGTCACACACATTTATCCTACAGTAGGTACGTACAGGAATGGTCACACACACATGTATCCTCCTATAGTAGGTACCTACAGGAATGGTCACACAAATGTATCCTACAATAGGTACATACAGGAATGGTCATACAAATGTATCCTATAGTAGGTACATACAGGAATGGTCACACACATGTATCCTATAGTAGGTACATACAGGAATGGTCACACACATGTATCCTATAGTAGGTACCTACAGGAATGGTCACACAAATGTATCCTACAATAGGTACATACAGGAATGGTCATACAAATGTATCCTACAGTAGGTACATACAGGAATGGTCACACACATGTATCCTATAGTAGGTACGTAAAGGATGATTACACACACATGTATCCTACAGTAGGTACGTACAGGAATGGTCACACACATGTATCCTATAGTAGGTACGTAAAGGAATGATTACACACACATGTATCCTACAGTAGGTACGTACAGGAATGGTCACACACATGTATCCTATAGTAGGTACGTAAAGGAATGATTACACACACATGTATCCTACAGTAGGTACGTACAGGAATGGTCACACACATGTATCCTATAGTAGGTACGTAAAGGAATGGTCACACACACGTATCCTGCGGTAGGTATGTACAGGAATGGTCACACACACACGTATCCTATAGTAGGTATGTACAGGGATGGTCACACACACGTATCCTATAGTAGGTACATACAGGAATGGTTATACACATGTATCCTACAATAGGTACGTACAGGAATGGTCACACACATGTATCCTACAATAGGTACGTACAGGAATGGTCACACACATGTATCCTACAATAGGTACGTACAGGAATGGTTACATACATATGTATCCTACAGTAGGTACATACAGGAATGGTTATACACATGTATCCAACAGTAGGTACGTACAGGAATGGTTACACACATGTATCCTACAGTAGGTACGTACAGGAATGGTTATACACATGTATCCTACAGTAGGTACGTACAGGAATGGTCACACACACATGTATCCTATAGTAGGTACGTACAGGAATGGTTATACACATGTATCCTACAGTAGGAACGTACAGGAATGGTTATACACATGTATCCTACAGTAGGTACGTACAGGAATGGTTATACACATGTATCCTACAGTAAGTACGTACAGGAATGGTCACACACATGTATCCTATAGTAGGTACATACAGGAATGGTCACACACATGTATCCCACAGTAGGTACGTACAGGAATGGTCACACACATGTATCCTACAGTAGGTACGTACAGGAATGGTTACACACATGTATCCTACAGTAGGTACGTACAGGAATGGTCACACACATGTATCCTACAGTAGGTACGTACAGGAATGGTCACACACATATGTATCCTACAGTAGGTACGTACAGGAATGGTTACACACATGTATCCTACAGTAAGTACGTACAGGAATGGTTATACACATGTATCCTACAGTAGGTACGTACAGGAATGGTTACACACATGTATCCTATAGTAGGTACGTACAGGAATAGTTATACACATGTATCCTACAATAGGTACGTACAGGAATGGTTACACACATGTATCCTACAATAGGTACGTACAGGAATGGTTATACACATGTATCCTACAATAGGTACGTACAGGAATGGTCACACACATGTATCCTACAGTAGGTACGTACAGGAATGGTTACACACATTTATCCTATAGTAGGTACGTACAGAAATGTTCACACATGTATCCTACAGTAGGTACATACAGGAATGGTTACACACATGTATCCTACAGTAGGTACGTACAGGAATGGTTACACACATGTATCCTACAGTAGGTACGTACAGGAATGGTTATATACATGTATCCTACAGTAGGAACGTACAGGAATGGTTATATACATGTATCCTACAGTAGGTACGTACAGGAATGGTCAGACATACACATGTATCCTACAGTAGGAACGTACAGGAATGGTTATACACATGTATCCTACAATAGGTACATACAGGAATGGTTACACACATGTATCCTACAGTAGGTATGTACAGGAATGGTCACACATACACA